>NW_010540987.1:49705-77312 GCF_000687285.1 Phaethon lepturus
CCGCGCCCTGCCATAAGAGACTTCGGGTCCCAATCCTGTCTGCTCAGGAAGATCTACCAAGGCAACGTTCCCCTTATTTCAGCGAGGTGCTCCCTCACACGTGGCTGACTTGATAGGACAGAATCACAGAATCATTAAGGCTGGAAAAGACCTTTAAGATCATCAAGTCCAACCGTCAACCCAACACCACCATGCCCACTAGACCATGTCCTGAAGTGCCACGTCTACACATTTTTTGAACACTTCCAGTGACAGTGACTCCACCACCTCCCTGGGCAGCCTGTTCCAATGCTTGGCCACTCTCTCAGTGAAGAAATTTTTCCTAATACCTAGTCTAAACCTCCCCTGGTGCAACTTGAGGCCATTTCCTCTCGTTCTGTCACTAGTTAGTTGGGAGAAGAGACCAACACCCACGTCACCACGACCCCCTTTCAGGTAGTTGTAGAAAGCAGTAAGGTCTCCTCTCAGCCTCCTCTTCTTCAGACTAAACAACCCCAGTTCCCTCAGCTGCTCCTCATAAGACTTGTGCTCCAGACCCCTCACCAGCTTTGTTGCTCTTCTCTGGACACGCTCCAGCACCTCAACGTCCTTCTTGTAGTGAGGGGCCAAAACTGAACACAGTTTTCGAGTTACGGCCTCACCAGTGCTGAGTACAGGGGCACGATCACTTCCCTACTTCTGTTGGCCACACTATTTCTGATATGGGCCAGGACGCTGTTGGCTGCCTTGGCCACCTGGGCACACTGCTGGCTCATATTCAGCTGACTGTCAACCGGCACCCCCAGGTCCTTTTCCACCGGGCAGCTCTCCAGCCACTCTTCCCCAAGCCTGTAGCGTTGCATGGGGTTGTTGTGACCCAAGTGCAGGACCTGGCACTTGGCCTTGTTAAACCTCATGCAGCTGACCTCAGCCTATTGATCCAGCCTGTCCAGATCCCTCTGCAGAGCCCTCCTGCCCTCCAGCAGATCAACACTCCCACCCAACTTGGTGTTGTCTGCAAACTTACTGAGGGAGCACTCGATCCCCTCATCCAGATCATCAATAAAGATATTGAACAAGACCATCCCCAGACATGGCCACAGAGCTTGATGCACCTGGCTGCTGTTCTTGGCTCTGCCGCTGAGCTTCCAGCCAGCTGCTCTACCTACCCATGCCTTATCTTCCTCTGCAGAATGGGGATGGTGCTACTAGCCGCCACGTCATGCCTTTGGAAAGCGCTCTGAAGGGAAAGGGAGAACGGCTGGACAGTTATTCTAGACCCACAGGCAAACAGCAGTTTATGTATGTGTGTACTGGTATCTCATTAGCGTTATTCAGCCCTCACTTGGACCATTCATAGCTCTGAGGAAGTCTGTCTGTGACCATGTTGTATAATTCATACAATATTCTATGTCATTGGCTAATAAAGGTATTTATGTATTGTAGCGTGGATACACCTGGACAGTACTGGACTCCATAAATGGAGTTGTTGCCTTTTGATTACCCTAGAAATATATGGTGAAATATCCTTTAAATGATGATAATGTTAAAATTAATCTTCTAGCATGCATCAGTGTAAAGCTCGATTAGCAAGTAGCCAGAGCAGTGCAAGGCAGAACTGCTTCTGAGTATTGCTATTAATTATGTATTATAATTTATTAATAATTGATATTGCTTTTTTAGATGGGCACAGAGGCTTGGAGCTAGCTAAACATGCCTAAGAAAACGATCTCTACAACGAGAGGTTGACGTTGGCAGGGATTGCACTTGGGGATGGGCATGAATGCAGTCCCGCAGTTCGTTGCTGTTGCTGACAGGGAAGCTATTGTGGGGCAGGAAGGGAGGGAAGGGGAAACACAACAGCAGCTGGAATTGTCCTTTCCACACTCTGCTGCCTCCCTCGCCGTGCCTCGCGGCGAGGCCGCAAAGCTCCCTTGAGCTGGTAGAGTTACTGTAGAAGTCAGTGCTGGGTGCAGTAGCATCCCCAAGGTTGCTCTGCCAGGGTGAATGCCACGGTCTGCCACAGGGACAGCTGAGCTGCGCCGTGTCAGCAAGAGGGACGGTGACCTGCTGAGTGCTGGGGAAAGGCAGTGAGCACCGGCTGAGCAGGGCAGCGCTGGGACAGGCGAGCGGGTAACCCTCGTGCTTCAGTTAATACTGAATTGCGATCCTAGCTTTTTCACTTGTGTTCATGTGAGCATCGATTTCTTTTTGCCTGACCCTTTTGGACTGGAGGAGAGCCCAAGTCAGAATGCCATTTACGAGCACTGACCACTCTCACTCTCTTAGGGTCTGGATGGAAAGGGCATCTCAGCTGTCGTGGAAGTGACGCCTCTAGAGCTCATTGCATTTTGGGTCCATTTCTATGTTGTTTTTAGCAGCCAGAAGATTTGCTGAGGGGCTGAGCTATAGGAAAACCAAAGTTATTGTAGTAATTTGAAATTCTAATGCTGAGAAAGAGAGGTAAATACAGAGGTCTTCCTGTTGCCTCTTTCTAACAAACATAAAATAGTACCCAGGGAATCCCACTCGGGCACAGAATTCAACCCCCCAGCAGTTTCTCATGACCTTTTGCTCTGGATGGTGACTTTTACCCATGTTTTGGTTGAAGTTCCTTAACAGTTTAAGTTACCTGTTTCCTTCAAGAAACTTAATGGCTTTGTGAAACTATCTTAAATGCGTGACAACTCTTAAAGCCCCTGTTCCTCTTCCTCTGTAAGGTTCAATGATTTTTAACAATACAAAATCCTAGAAGAGGTCACTGCAGACTTCACTAATCACATATATCAAATATTCAACATCCTTTCTTCCTGGAAGGAACTGGCTAGAGCATTCTTCAAGTTAGACTAGATAAATAATGAGGGCATTGCTTCTATTTTTCATGAGCCAATACAATAATGTGTCAAAAGATAGATACGCTCTATATAAAAAAATTTTTTGCTTGTGCTACAGAGTATTTATTACTTTACTAATAATAATATTTAACAGAGGTATATGCTATTTTATAATTGCTTTAAGTGAAATAAAATGGCAGTGCAATGAAGACAGTGTTTTGCAGGGCTACAAGACAACCGTACCATAAGAAGATTTGAGGTTACAGTATTATAATGAGACATCAATTAATGCATGTACCACTACCAGAGTTGGGATTGGAGGCAGGAAACATGTATTACAAAAAACAGTTAAAGGCTTACACAGTCTAAGTTTCAGGCAGAACTTGAAGAAGGTAGCCTAGGTACAGGTGTTATTTCTGGTTATAGCCTTTCATGGAGCTATGGAGGTGTTTTCATGAATTATCACAGTGCCTTGTTACTCAAGTGAAAACTCCCACTCTATACAGAAGCATTTTATAATGCCAAAAAGGTGATTATACAGCCCTTATGCTTTGTGCTATAGCAGCGTTAGCATGTCTGCAGCCCTTTCCCTCTGAGGACCACTCTGGCATCTCTTGAGGAGAAGCATCATGGATATGTGGTTGTTTACAAACCTCAAATTGAGAATTGCTACTGTAGGTGATGGTATATTTCTTGTGTTTATCTGTTGTAGGTAATGGTTTTGGAGGTAGTCAGGGCAGAGAACAAAAAACCAGCCAAACAAAAAAAGACAGGATATATTTTGAAATATTTGTAGCTTTCCAAATTTGGTTTCAACATGGAGATGAAAACTTTTCCTTCTCTTTTTTTTTTTGTTTTGTTTTGTTTTTTTTTAACTAATAAGAGCCCTGCAGACATTTTTCTCTAATTGGAAGCTGCAAATAACTGAGCAAGACAAGAACTTAAACAGAATAGAGAGCTGCAATAGGGAGCCAAAACTGTGGGTGGGCCTTGCACAGAGCTAAAGAAATGAAGAAAAAAATGGGAAAGTAGACTATGTCTGAGGGATTTTCCTCCAAAAAAGCTTTTGTGAGATGGGAATTCAGCTACCAGCAGCTGAGGAGGCAATAATCCGAATTACAAGCATACTAGAAAAAATCTGTGGTTCTACTGGTGCAGCATTGCTTTCGTCATGCTGGCTGCTTCAGAGCTTGAATTCCGTAGTTTTATTTTTTGGTGGTGGGTTTTGTTCACCTGATGTCCCAGAATTTACAACTCATTTTGGAGCAATAAGGTTTATGTTGGTGCGCTGCCATGTAGTGGCTGCCTGTACTGTCCTCAGCTCTTAGGGTTCACTGATGTTGCTGATAGAATCAAATAAAAGGGATCATCAGAACCCATCCAAAATGGGAAGCTCTTCAGAGAGGCTCTTGATTATGAGTTAGTTGGATTATGGTTACTTAATCATGGAATCATAGAATCATAGAATCATAGAATCTTTGGGTTGGAAGGAACCTTTTAAGGTCATCTAGTCAATCATACTTCAATTATTACTATGTTTTTACTCTATTGTTTTCCTGTCTAGGATAGCTATGTTTTTAAAAGCAGATATCAAGAGTCTTTTAGATGTCATATTACCTGTCAGAGATTTTAAGACTTGTCCAGTAAAAAAGACCAATAAAACTCTGCAGTTTTATTGCCTAAGCACTGAGCTTGTGGTTTGATCAGATTAGCTTATATGGGCCTTTCTTTTAAAACACTGACAAATATGACTGCAGTGGCATATATCACAACTGGGCTGTATCCCAGGGATCAGGACACATCCTCCAATATGTTTGCAGAATAGTTTGGACCAGTCGTAGGAGTGATCAAATATTGGAATAGCTTCTTTTAGTGTAAGGTTTAATGTATGGGTCTCTGATAAATACATAGCTTAAGGCTATGCTTTTCCTGCTGTAGCTGGACTTTTAAATAAGTATTTCAGAGGTGCTGAGTTGCTTAGGGAACCCCCTGCACTTCATGTGAACTTGTGGCATTCAGCTGAACTGACAGCACTAGAGGAATTTTGAAAGCATGTTTCTGTGAGTTTCCCTAGTGCTCATCTTTTCTAGCACATCGAAATTTTTAAATCTTGATTCATTTATTTGCTGATCTCCAAGAGTTAATTGCTTCCTTGTGGAAATCCCAGAACAAAATGTACTCCCTACACTGTCCTTGGAGGGAGGCAGAATACACATTTCTTGATGTACATTTGTATTTCTGAGGGTTTTTTTACTGATGGCGTTTGATTAATTTTCTTCACTTCTCACTTATACAGATGAACGAGGAAGGGGTAATGATCCCACTTCAAACTTGCTTTAGAAAATCTGGCTGCTTACTAAACCTGTGGACTGGCAATTAGAAGGCACATTTATGAAGTGGCATCTACTTCTGCGGCCAGAAACAACCCAGGCAGTTGGCTGCCTATGTGAGACAGCCCACCTCTGAGCTAGGGGGGCTATCTTCAGCTCCAGAATAGGCTTGTCACAAGCAAACCACCTCGTGGGAAAGGTCCCTAGACCATTCTAACTGCCATTCTGTGTTTGGTGATGCTTTGAGGAAAGTGTGGCTAGAAGTGGTAAATTTGTGACAGAGAGGACATTCAGGTAGTTAACTGCTGGAGAGGAGCATGTTGGACCACTTGGGAATGCTCTTGGGCATCGTTTGTCAGTGTGGCCTAAACGGATACTTGATGATCTTAGAGGTCTTTTCCAATCTTTTCTATGATTCTGTGATAGTGTGTTCTGATGCTCTCTTTCACATGGAAACCATGTCGTATATGGCAAGAGCGCTGGAACAGGAGTTGGAAAAATTAATTTCTAACCTTGCCTCAAAAGCAGATCTATTGCTTGGTCCTCATCAAGGTAGCTGTCACTGGGCCTCTGACTGAAAACGTGGGGAAAATTACATTTCTTAAATGACTTCTGATCACATTACTACTACTGCCAGGAGCAGTTTGTGGATCTACACAATCTGGCTGTAGCCACTACTGCTGCTCCAGACAAGGACTATTGCAATGTCACCTGATGGGCAGGAAGCCAGTTTGACAATGTTAATTCTCAGAAGTTTGAGTACTCTTACCGTTACATCAACACACACAAATGTTAGTAATAGTTGTAAAGTTATGCAGCCTTAAAAAAAAATCCAGACACATGCCAGTTTTATTATAGATCCCATCTGTGCATCTACTGGTTCAAAATGGAAAAAAATCCCTTGCCTAGCATGTTGATCAACTAATTATTATAAACTACATCTCGCAGCAACATCCTGTTTCAATGGTGTACAGCTGTTTCTGTCTCTCTCTATTTCTTTCTCATTTTTTAATCTTTTCTTAGGCTTCCTTCTCGGTCCTTTGTAGCCAGTGGAAGAGTTTATAAAGTCTTTAAAATTTTTGATCTGAAGTCTTGATCCAAAACAGTGTACTCAGTAACAGTCATGTTAGATCAGAATCTAATCATAAAAGGTGAGGAGCAGTGAAACATACCCTCTGCTTTTTTCCTCCTCAAAGCTACAGATTTTTTATCTTCTTCTGAAGGCATATAGGGATTTAAATCTGCTTCTCAGGCCCCATGGTGTGGTGTGATCAGACGGGTGCTACAGCAGCAGCAGCGCTGGCTTATGGAGCTCCTGTCCCTGTTGGGTCAGATCAGGGTTTCACAAGCCGTTGTGCTCAGCAGCAAGACTTGCTCCATGTCTGCCTGCCCTTATTTGCCCTTCTCTTTTCCAGGCTCCCCACTCGGCTGGGCTAACAGAGTGGCTGGTGGGATCCCACCCTAAATGGACTTGGGGAACCAATTTGGGTTATAACTCCTTATTTCCCTCCTCTCCCCCAGATTTCCATGCTCTTTTTTTTTCAGATGGACTCTTCCTCTTACTGGTTTTACAGTTTGGCCATGCAAAGAGCCATGTTGGCAGGGCTGAAATCGGAACAGCATGGGGTGAGGAGCAGGGAAGTCAGGGGAATAAGCCAGGAACTATTTGAAAGGTGTTTTCTCCCAACCAGTCATTGTGGAAGCCAAGGAAATGGAGTTAATCCAAAAGAGTAAATTGTGAGGCTCCTGCTCAGGATTCAGCTTTTACTCTGTGAGTATTTCCACTGAAATACTTCTCCCGGGAAGGAGGTGTGAGCACAGCCTCTCTCAGCCCCTGGCTCCAAGGCAGGCCCATCTGGTGATGGATCTCTTTCAAACGTGAAGTAAATTTGGACTGATTTATGCTTTTACCTAAAAATCATGCAGTACTTCCAGAGCTGAATATTCAGTTGACTCTGAACCAGCCAGTGTTATAACTATGTTTATTTTAGTTGTTTGTCTTTGCGAAACAGCTCAGACTGAAGGCAGAGAAAGATTTGCATGAATGATTGCAAACAAAAAACTGCTGATTTCCCCAAACTCTAGTTAATTGACCATCCACCAACTCCAGGAATAACAGGTGGAAACGGTGGCCAGAAAAATAATTCTTAAAATAAGATCCTTGAAACACCGACAAAGAACCTGTGGCACAAGGCTATAGCAATGGCTGTCTTTTGGGGATCTTTAGTATTCATTCAGAATAGGTAGCAGAGCAGGGCATACATGACCCTTGGACCTCACTTCTTGTTGGCCGAGAGCCACCCAATTGTTGCACATTATAAACATCGCCTCCTTTTCCTTGGCACTGACAGGTTTTCCCACGGGAGGTCAACGCCAACAGCACCAAAGGCTTTCTGAGGGTTTCTCACAGAAAGAGGTTGTGTCTGAAAACCGGAGTCCAAGTGGCAAGCCAAGGAAACGCCTCTGCGACAAGTCATCCAGAAAAGATAGAAAACCCTTTGTCTGAGGAAGAAGCTCTTTGCCCTGAGTTTCAAAGAATATCTCTGAGGAAATGCCTGCAGAGTCTATGAATATACTCAAGGAATCCTTCTCCTGTCATATTATTACAATTTGGATTGCAATTTTATTGCAGTGTATAAACCAGATCCAAGATCTAAGTCTCTATTCCCTGTTGGTCTCTTGGCTGTTTTGTAGGAGGGATGAGGAGAGAACATACAAATGTCCTCATTTGCACTTCTTGTTTGAAGGCTTTATTGTGCAGTCTAGACAATGGGGAAGATTAGTCTGCATGAAAGAAGCATATATTAAAGATAATCTTTGGGAGATGGCTAGTCCCATCTAGTTGGGGGAGGGATATGTAGCCTGTATCAATGTCTGAGGAAGAGAGAGATACTTGGTATTTCACTGCAGGCTAACCCCTGACATTCATCTGCTGTCCCTAACCTCCAGGCTGATGTTATGTCCCTCTTCAACTCCTGGAAGAAAGAAGCAGTTTTGTACAATGACTGTACTGGGATGGGAGCTATTTCTGAATTCAGTGAGAAAAACTGTTACAGAAACGGGGTGGATACAGAATAGATGGGGTAGTATTTTTGAAACCCCTGCTGTCACCATTTCAGGTAGGAGGATCTAGGGAGTTTGCCCTGTAAAGTGATGCCTCTGAGGAAGCCTGTGCACTTCAACCTAATGATTCTCTTTTTCCAAGACAAGAGTTATTTCAGATACCCTGGAGGCCAGAGAACATTGTTTTCACTTGCCCTTACATATCCCAACTTACAGAAAACTTCCCTACAAATTAAAAATGTGATACCAAACTTCAAAAGCCATGAATACCATATGTGCTTCAGGAAGAGAACATGAGACATTGGGGGACATGTCTCTGATTTTTTTTTTTCTCTACAGTTTTAAATCATTCCCCAGTTTCCAACTGCATGGATATTCCTAACAATGACCAAAAACACATGAAGGTACTTTCTCTATGGAAATAGTGGTATTTTCTCTCCCGCCTCCCCTTTCAAGGCAAACTCAGATCCTCTCCCCACCAGTACCATGAACAATTGTAGCTGTCTCAGGCTTCACAGGGAGCTTTTTCTCCTCTGGGTGTCATAAGATATTTCTCTATTTGAGCTTCATAGATGTGAACTTCATAGCTTCTCCATCCAGAAGGTATCTGTAGCAAGGCCTTGCCTCACCAGGCAGTGATTAGAAATTATGGAGCTTAATCCTCAGACAAGAGGCAACCAACTAATGGTGTGTGTGAAAGAGAGAAGCATTATAGATGCTCCACCAAGGGGTCAGCCACTCAGAAAGTACACCACCTTACTTCACACAGGTTGCTTGTCCTTCAGCCTTTTTTTCTACCTCAGCCTTTGCTGTTATCACTCACCACATCTTTTTTAAACCTTCCAGGTCATTGCATGAGTCATGCCTTGATTGAGGCCTCCCTTCTCGAAGGAGGACACAGTTTCACCATGGCTGAAGCCACTCCAGATCCAGCTGGCCGTCAGTCTGTGCTCGCTCCCAACCCAAGTGCTTCTGATATTAAGTGGTGGAGTGGTTCAAGGAATTGATCTGGCTAAAAAGTTTAGCAAAAAGTAAAAGATTAATTTTAAGCTCTTTTGAAGTGGCTTATTTTTCAGTTGCTGTATTACTTATTGCTGCCCCAAAGAAAAAGGTAGGGAGATAATCTAGACAGACAGAAAATCTGTGTGATTCAGCATCCTGCAACATGCTGAAGGTCAGGTTAGATACCGCCATCATGATTCCATGCTTGCTGTTGGATAGGGATTTTTTAAGATTTGTGGACAAAGAGTTTCTTTCTGAATAATGGTAAAGAAGCTGAACTCTGTGGGGAAGCAGAATTAAATGTCTTTCTCCTTACCTACACCGATGAGTTCTGCAGGAATGTTGTGGAGGGCTTGTGAAGGATGAGATGGGAGCGATGTTCTGCTTGCAAAGATCAGAGAAGACATAGTCAGCCTAGGGATGCAAATTCAGATTTGTTTTCTAATTTTGGAAAGCTAAGATCATTCTAATGCACTTTTCTAATTTACCAAGCAAGTGTGGTGTAATGGCAATCTTGCTGCATGGACTGCTGTAAGACAAACAGGCACGAGAGTGGCTGGAGCGTGCTGACTCAGCCATAGCAACTCCAGTGCTTCCCCACATCCTGCTGCTTTGCATTTGCGACGCTGTTGTCACTGCTTTCAGTCACAGCTATGTCACCTCCTGCAGTTGTGAAACGCAGACAGGGAGGCGAGCACACACACCTACCTGCCGCGGCACACGCGTACGGCCGCGGTGGCAGCGAGCGGATCCTGGCAGTTGCGCAGCTGCAGTGCCCTTATGGCTCATGCAGCTCCTCTGCAGCCGAGGCAGGGATGTCCCCTGTGCCGCGACGGCAGATGTCAGGCACGGCAATTTAGGGGACAGGGTGCCACTGCAGCCCCAGCCAGGAGGCCATGAAAGAAAGGGCACAAAGCAAGGCCACATCTGTTCTGGAACAAAGGACATCTGTCCCCGGCCCAAGCAGCTTTTTGGCATGATTTCACAAGGACAAAGGCTCAGGTTGACTGATACGAGGCTGGTGCTCCATAAAACAAGCCATAGGGTCTTAAGCTGTCCAAATGTGTGCTGACAGTGAGACGGAACTCTGGTAGGCGTGAGGTTTTATTCTTCCATCTGAGGGGCGAGTGTAGCACAGGATGGGGACCATCCTGTGCACAGCCTTTAACCACACATCTGCCTATGTTTTAGGATCTCTTTGTGCAGTACAAAAACTAGACTACTATCAGATTATAGACAACAGATGTCCTGTTCAAGTAGTTTTGTGTGTGACATCCTCATAGCAGGAAAATTTCTTTTGCTTCTTTAGAAGCTGGGTTCATCTGCTGCTTTCTCCAGGTTGTTAAGTTTTAGTTGTGGGCAACTTACTTATTGAAAGGCTACAAACCACAGATGCTTATCTGCCTTCTGCATGAATGTGTCTTACAGGAGAAAATCTTTTAGAATGGACAGACTTCTAATGTGCCTTCAGTAAAGTGTTCTGGAATGAAGCTGACCATAGCGAATTCTAATTATTAGCTTGCTTAGCATCACTGTTAAAAAATATTCTGTACCTCCTTCGCTTCTCTGCTGGTGCCAGTAGTGGCTGTAATGCTTTTTAGCTGGGGGAATCCCAACAGAAAATTTTGTAGTAGAGTTTGTGTGCACATGTGCACACAAGTATAATGCAGTAGAGATTTAGGAGAATAATATCATACAAAACCAGAACAGTCTAGGTTATTCATTACTAAGACTGTACTAACAAGATGAGTATATTTAGTTGTTATATACTGAAAAACAGAAGGAAATTACTATTAACATTTTAAGACCTTTTAACTTTTGCCTATGCACTTCTTTTTATGTTCAGCCCAAGTTGCCACATGCCTGTCTCTGAGAATGTGGGGGACACCCAGCAAAATCTTCACTGCGGGCTGCTGCACAAGCACACAAATGCACGAGAACTCTGTAACGCATTTAAGCATTTAAAAAAACCCCAACATCTATAGAAGCTTATCACATGGTACCTCTTAATCACATGCTGTCTCCATTGTGTTATGCCGCCTGTGCTTGAAAGTGTTAGGAGAGAACAATGAAGAAAGATTTTAGCATAGTCTACAAAGCTCTGGTGGGGATGTTATACCCACTTCCCTGCAGGTAAGAACCTCTGACCTTGCATCTCATAAAGATAGTTGCTGAGACTGTTGGCCTGCTCAGCTGTTTAAGCAGCTGATTTTCCTACCGCATCTTTGAAGAAACAGAAAATAAAGTGTATTACAGGGAACCAAAACTGGAGCTATGTATCCTCACTCTACTCAAAGAATGGGTTATATGACTGAGAAAAAAAGGAAGAAGAATTTCAGATTCTATAACATTCTCCTAGATGGTCTGAAACTTAACACCTGCTGATGCATCTGCTACGTCTGCAGTCTTAACAGAGAGGTGTGAGACACAAAATTCACACTGGGATCCAGATGAACTTCATATACCACAAAGTACAGAGTTACAATAAAGAAAGTAGAAATCATTCTTGTCCAGGGTGTCCAGATAGAATTTCAAATGTCCAGTGATGGTATGAGAAACTGCAATAAGAGAATGGTTAAAAAAAGATGTAATTTTCAACTGCTAACTGAAAATTTTCTTCTGCAGTACAATTTGTTACATGCTGCTGTTTGATGGCTTTTGCATACACACGTCTGTAATAGCATTTCTGGGATTTGAGCAGTCTGCAATGTTAGAGCCCCTGTTCATTTCCTTTGGCCCTCAAAGCGACAAAACACATGGTAAGTCCAGAGACATACATGGAGCATTCACGTTGGTCTGACTTTATTTTCGTCTAGCATGAGAGCCTAAAATAAAATTGCAGGCATTGTATGCGCCCAGTGGGACCTTCAAAGAGTGCCTGAGAGTCCTTAAATGATGGAGCTTTCCTCTCTCTGTTCCCTATACAAGCAGTCTAAGCTTTGGCAGTATGAATCCTCCATTTGAACTGAGCTGATGAGCTGGATCCCGAGATATGGTCTGGCATCCTTCCTACCGACTTTCTCCAGTTCCTGGCCACTTCTGGCCAGAGGGATGGCCCCCTGCTAGCACATGCTGAGCACAGAAGGAGACAGAGCCCTCCTCCGGATCGTTGTGTTTTCACCTGATCCCAGTGTCACTGGCAAATGATGAACTCCTTGAATGCTCTTCCTGGTTCTTGCTTGGGAAGCCACTCTTAGTTTCGATTCATGGCCTACACAGATGTCAATATGCTCCATCAGCAGGTGAGATGATGGTAAAGCCATCATTTTTGGCATAAAGCATCTTGGTAGAGTCTTGTGGGCATAGAAGGAGAGTTTAAGACATCTGTGCTTAAATTCTTGATGCTAGTGCCACCTTCAGTACCACCAGTCTCCTCATTTTTGTTTCATTCTTCATTAGTTATAATGATGACTCAGATCAGGGAACTGATTTAAAACCTGGATCAATTCCCTGATCAGTTCACCTTGAGATGTTTATAGCTGCATTATATTGCCACATCCTGAGTAAAAGTTCCCTAAGAGCAAAGTGATACCACCTAAGGTTTATTCAAACATAACTTTCTAATCAGTAAGTGTCCTGGCAACACTAAGAGGGTGGTGAAGTAGTGGAAGTGAATAGCTGTGAAGAGGATGAGAGCTGGTGGAGGTTCACAAGAGCACCACTACTAAAAGAGACATCCAGGGTAGATGTAATGTACTATACAGAGGCTAGCAAAATAATTATTCCTGAATTGCCATTAATTAGGAAATGCAAGGATAGGTCTCAAGCTTCTACTACAGACCTGTGCAAATTAATCTGCTGAAGAATTTTCATTCCCCAAATTCCTCAAATGCTCCAGTAGTTATATATAGCCAAAGTTGTTGGAAGGCAGCCATTTATGAGGAGAAGGACAGTAGTTGGCTGCTACCATGACTGGCACTCAGGGAAATTGTAATGATATGCAAAGTCAAAGAGGTGTTGTGTTTAAAAATAACAAAATCTTTAATCAATCATTATTATAAAGTGTTCGCCCAAGAGGATGAAACTATGTTTATTTTACTAGCAAAAAAGAAAAACTGGACTTGATTTTTTCTGGTTTTGAACTGTGATTTGGCCACCCCCTCCAACTATCTGAAACAAAATAAGAGGCATTGTTTATTTACTGGTTTAAAGCCAATTTCTTGCACTGAACTTTTCTAAATCCAGTATTGTAGGGATCAGTACTTTGTAATGTATATTTTAGCCTTTTAATATGTATTTTAGATTATATTGTTTCAAAATTAAGTGCCTAAGGTATTCACAGTAATGACTGAGAGAAATTAAGAAGGTTCATCTCTTGCAAAATGTCATTCCCACTCTTCTTAGTTAGCCTTAGCCCTCAGCCAAAATTTATATCCAAGTAATATACCACACCCCAAAGAAATACTGACGTTTTCATGAGAGGAAAAGAATGCTTTGGGATCGCCAGCATAAAAGGTTCCAGAATTATCTTGGTGACTGAACCATAAACAAAGTCGCTCTGAAATGGAGGGATAAAAGTCATAGTGATTAATACCAGATCTTGCTTGCTTATAACTATTAGTACTTACCAAAGCCCTGCTGTGGAGGTGAACGGCTGCTCCAGATGTGGACCATGGGCATGCTGAGTCCAGAGATGTCCAGATTTAGCCTTGGTTCTGGTCCATGTCACTCTCTCCTGTCTTTACAGTTAGCCAAATCCAAGTTCTAGAGCCAAATATCTCAGTCATTTGAGTTGACACTGAGACCTGAACTACCCCACTGGCTCCTGTAAAATCCTGTACCCTAGAAAAGAGCCAGGAAGGAGTTTCAAGGAATGGAGACTGTTTATTAATGCCACGAGTAGCAAATAGAACCCACCGTTTCTCCATGGGGTTTAGCATCTGAGTTATTTAAAGACACTCTGGGTTGTCTGCAGTCACTGGGAGCCCTCCGTGGCTGGACGAAGAACTTTGCAGGTCTCTTGCTCATTTCTTGAGAGTTTTTGACATTACAATGAGCCATTCATTTCCTGGTGGAAGATTTAAAAATGAACACTGGAAAATCTTAAATAAAAACATGCAATTTTTAAAATTTGAGTGTACTGTCCCTCTGCTGCAAATCCTTCTTCGCTTCCAGTTGCAGATGGATGGCAGTCAAAAACACGCTGTTGTTGTTTTTATGTTTTGTCCATAACAGATCTTTCTTTCTGCGTTTTATTCTGAGATTTTCCTGATGGATGTGACAGAAATCTGAAAGCTGTAGGTTTTATTTATTTACCCACCCACCTACTTTGCTGTTAAGCTCCAGGAATGATCATTTGCAATAATGACTCTGAGGAGTCATTAATGGTGTTACATGAATTATCCGTGGTTGTAGAGACTGCAAACTGTCTGCCAGCCAATGGCCCCGGTGGTAAAGGGTAGAGAAGCCTCATCATGGTACCCGTTAGCACTATTTAGTTAAGAACCTGTCACTCTCCATTAAACCCCCCATTATTCAGGATTTCTGAGCAATCTATAAATATTTGCTCCGGTACAAAAGAGCTCAACTGAAGAGCTCCTATTTTTAGCTGGAGGTTAGGTTTGGTTGTTTGTTGGTTTGTTTTTCATCTCCTTTTAAAAAGATGCTCTCAAAGTTAATGGAACCATAATTTGACCTCCCTTTTTAATACTGTGCCTGTTTGCCCTACGCGTGTATTTCTGTATGTGTGAGTATTCCCTTGACAAATGTGTCACAACATGAGTCACTGCGAAAGATGGAGACCAAACAGTAAAGCTCATTGGCAGTCTGTGCAAGACTGAATTCAGTAATAGTCAAGGGCACAGTGTATCTTCTGTCACAAGGTTTTGAACCTTTGTTAGAAAAAAAGTCCTGTAATTAATCCTTGATGCCTCTCTCAGGGCCTAATCATGCGATGCGATGTGCCTACACTGGCCTAAATGCTCAGTGAATGGTGTCATCATCTCCTGCCATGACCCAACAAAGCCCTTTAGCGGGGCAGGGGGGGAATCGCTTTTTTGACACATAGGTCTGAGGTCTGATGGGTTTGTCTTCTATTAAATGGTATAGAAGTTCTCCTAATGAAGGTAGTGGTGGGTTTTTCCTGACTGTTCATAGTAGAGCAAGCCTCTTAATGGAAGCAATCAGAATTATCATCAATCATAGTGAATGAAACTGAGCTCAGCTGTCCTTATTATGAAAGGCCCAGACCGATTACTTTAAAGGCCAAATCGTATCTCATAAAGCTCCTCTGGTAAAGAATACTGCATGTTTTGATAAGTGTTCATTGGTGTTCATCTACATAGCTGGCATCGTATAGATAGATATAAGCACAAGGATGAAAAAATCTGTTTGGGCCTTGCTCATCTGTCTCTAATTTGGGAGGCAGAATAACACGTAGGCTTTTAGCTGTCAAGCTTTTTGTGTTCAATCTTGCATTCTACAATATATTATGCCCTTGGGAACTGAGAAGACCAAGAATTGAGGTTGCAGTGCAATCTGAATTTGGCCCATTTGGGCATACAGAGTAGAATAAAGCCTTTGTTGATTCTTACAACTTTAGTGCAGGTGACTCACAAGATATGTGTCTAAAAGGTACAGAGACCAAAATCATCTAATTTCAAGATTCCTGCTTCACTGAGCCTTCCAGCAGTCTGTGGGAATGCAAATCTTACTACTTGCTGTAGATACAGTAGGGAGTACGAAGCCAACCTGACATACCGAAGTCCATGTGACCACATGGGATGCACCCAAGGGTGCGAATGGAGCTGACCGATGTCATAGTGAGGCTGCTCTCTATCGTTTTTGAAAGGTTATAGCAACTGAGGTAGGTTCCTGATGGCTAGGAAAAGGCATCACACCTCCATTCAAGAAGAGGAAGGAGGATCCAGGGAGCTATGGGTTGCTCAAACTCACCTCAGTCCCTGGGAAGATCATGCAAACTTGTGAGACAGCGTCTGGTGTACTATGTCCAGCTTTGGGCTCCCCAGTGCAAGAAAAGCATTGACATTCTGGAATGAGTTCAGTGGAGGGCCGTCAAAATTATGAGAGGCCTGGAGCACAAGGTGCGTGAAGGAGGCTGAGAGCACTTGGGTCTGTCTCACCTGGAGAAGAGAAGGCTGAGAAGAGATCTTATTGCTGTCTACAACTACCTAATGGGACAATATAGAGAACAATGGGCCAGACTTCTCAGGCACACGATGGCAGGATGAGAAGAAACAAACACATGCTGGAACATGGGAAATCTTGACTTTTATAAAGAGATTTTTTTACCATGAAGTTGGTCAAACACTGGAACATGTTCTTGGAGAAGCTGTAAACTCTCCGGCCTTAGGAATCTTCAAAACACAGCTGCACAAGCCCCTGAGCAACTTGCTTTAACTAGATCTGCATTGAGCAGGAGGTTGGACTGGAAACTTCTGGAAGTCCCTTCCAACCTGGTTTTGAAGGAAATAAAGTATTATGTTTATTTCAGTAATTTAATGGGACACCCTAGATCTTGTGTTTGGAGTTAAAAATAGAGTTTGGAGTTTGTCCTCGAAATTGACCTCGAATTGATCACATCTGTGTTTCCGACTTTGCTCTCACAATAGTAGAGCAGTTGCTTTCTTGGAATTGTTTCATATGGTATCTAGCTGTGGGAGGCAATTGCAATGACACAGCAGAAAATTATCATGAGATTGTCACATGTAGAAAAGGTTTAGTGATAGCAACTTATGTCATGGCCAAACTTGACCTTAGAAAGTCTTTTTTTAGGTTCTTCCACCCTTGTCATTCTAAAGGAGGTGGTTTATCACAGCTTTTCTGGACTTCTGCATCGTGGCAACTCCACTGTTAACTGTGAAGTTGTATCAGTGTATATAACTGGAGAACACTGTTAGTGTATGGCCTCAAGTTGTGCCAGAGGAGGTTTAGACTGGATATTAGGAAAAAATTCTTTACTGAGAGAGTGGCCAAGCATTGGCACAGGCTGCCCAGGGAGGTGGTGGAGTCACCATCGCTGGAAGTGTTCAAAAAACGTGTAGATGTGGCGTTTCAGGGCATGGTTTAGTGGGCGTGGTGGTGTTGGGTTGACGGTTGAACTTGATGATCTTAAAGGTCTTTTCCAGCCTTAATTATTCTGTGATTCTGTGTAGCAAGCCCAGAAAATGCCAGGCACTTGCAAAATAGTACACTATTAAAACTGTATGTATAACAGCTTCTCAGTGACGATTTGATTTGACTTTGTAATTTTGTTAAAGGACTTAGGCTGGGTTTATACCACTATATTAAACGTGCCTGGGAATGTTCCCAGCCATTGAGGCCAACTGACATGGAACAGCCTGCATCTATGCTGGTGAACTGGGTTTGCCTGTGCTAGGTGGCTGCAAGCAAACTGCTGCTTGGGTGTGGTTCCTGGCACAGTCCTGCGACCAAAACGGGTCCAAGAAGTTGCTTGGGAAAGCACTAGTTGGAGCAGGCTACACTGATGCCAGGGAACTCTCTCACAGTTTATTAGCATAGGTAACAGTGTTGGAGTGCATACTACGCACATTGTGGGCATGCTTAAATTTACTAGTAGAGCTTTATGCTCTAAGGCAGATGAGCTAATAAGTCCTTGTGATGAGAAAAGGAGACCTGAATGCCTATTCCTGCTAAGACATTAAGTACTGTTAGATGTCCTGGATCCTCGCCTAGTGCTAGCCTGATGCAGACTTCTTGGGGGAAGGGCTCAGCCTTTTGAGTTGACTTCTATCGCTTCACAAGAAATTTTGTATTTACAGCTAGGGTGTTTCTCTTTCGGGCAATTCCCAGTATGTTGGGCCTTAGGTCAAGAAAATGTTAGTAAGCAAATTTAAAACTCAGTTAGATTTCTGCGTCTGTTACAGTTTTCTCCCATGAATAAATATGTGTACAGACAGAGTCTCCTGCAAGAAAATAGAGCAGGCATGAGAGCCAGGGCTTGCCTGCCCAACTCACCCTCTTTGAGATTGTGACTTCAACCAAGCAAAAGTGTGTTTCATTGATGTCCATGTGATACCCTGAAAAATTTTTTGTGCTACAAACAACATGTATGTTTCAAATACCTCCAAATGCAAAGACCTAGAAGCAAACATTTCTTGTTCCCATTGTCATGTAAACCCAACTAAGCGTGTACTGCAGACCTTAGAAAGGCTGAAAGTTGGAAAGGTTAAAACCCAAGGATGTTGTTCCTCTCTGCTGTATGTGAGTAGACGACTAGCGTATGTCTGCATAAATCTAAGCTACAGAAGATGTACAGTTGGAATTAACCTGGTCCAATAAGGACAATAACGATTCTTGAGGACTGTGGAACAGTAAGTGCTGAAATGAAGAAATTTCTTGAGTTAGCCATGAGGCATTTTTCTGTTCTGAACTCTTTTTGTTACAAGTGTGGAAGAAATCCCTCTATTTTTGACGGCTTCAAAAACAGGCTACAGAGAAGGTCTGGCCAATGCTCTGAGGATGTTGCTGGCACTATGGCTCCAGTGCCTGCATATATTTCTTTTCTTTGTTCTTAACATAAATTTTCAAGGTGTAAAGGACAGAAAGCAGGTGGCAGTGGGAATCCCTTGGCTCTTCCCTTTTCCCCATTTTGGAGAATGCATCCATGCAAGACAGAATGGTACAAGAAAGCGACACGCTTTTGCCCTAATGCGGCAAATTGACAGTATCTGCTGTAGTTGCATTGTGCAATCTTGAGAACTAGAGGAATCCTTCCTGGGACTGCAGAAACAAAGTCAGTGAAATGATTGCAGGTAGAGCCATTTTGCTTTTCTTTATGAGTGTATTTCTACATCTGGCCTGGAAAAATATGTCCATGGTCTTTTTTAAGCTATCTTTGAAAGCTTCTGTGCATGTCCAAGGATGCTCCTAGGGAAGCAGTGCACAAACTTTGCTCCAGGGATACCCTCCGTCGTCAGAAGGCTACAGAAACTAGTTTTGGCTGGCTGCAGCGGTTGCATTAGGGCTTGTTTGGGATGCATCCCGGCAGGCAGCAAACACTGGGGCTGCAAGGATGTGCAGGGCCTTACAGATGTTCAGCAGCCCACGCACCACACTCTGCTCCTGCCTAAAGAAGGGAAGTTCTGTGGACTTGCAAAGGTCCACTGGTTCAAAAATGTGAAAATCATTCCTCTGGAGCTGGTGTTCTGCCTGCTGAAGTCAGCACATAGGCTTTCACTTGAGTTCTCTGTCCTTGCCTTAAGCCCTTAACACCACATTCAGGGACAGAAGCAATGTTACCATGACAAGAGTAGACACCCCACAAACCTTACAATTTATTTGCTGTCGGCCTCTTTTTGAGTCTGGGATCAAATGATAACACAACTATGCAAGACATTAGTAGTGATGACCAACTGACCATCTAATCCTTAGACAGAACAGCCACACAGTGCTGTTCTTTAAGTCTTTTTCCACAGGTATGAGGAGTGAAAGAGTTTAGTCCTAATGCATGCTATAAATGTTGTTGGAGTTTTCTTTACAAGTTTTAAGCTGGCCCTCAAAAGTGATCCTTTTTCTCTCATTTTGAGGTAGTTAAAGTTAACTCCAACACCACATATAGTTCTGGTCACTCCCTTTGCAGAAAGGAGAATTGGAAGTGGCAGATGCAGAAAAGAGCAGTGAGAAAGATCAGCAGAACAGGGATCTTGCTTTACAGTAGGAAGCTGAAGGAAATTTGTTTAATCTTGCAAAACAAAAGCAGAAATGGGGTATGTTTGCTGTCTGGAAATGCATCAAGCGGGCAAATACCAGTGAGGAGAAAAGGAGCCATGGACGCCTTAGAATACAAATGACCAGGAGTAACTTTAAGCTTGAAATTAGAAAATGGTTTCTAGGCATTCACACAGTAGCCCCACAAGTGGGATTCATGACTGCTTTTAAGATCGATCTTGCTGTGGTTCTGAATGGGAAAGGGTGGTGTGAGCACATGTATTAGCAGTGGGCTAGACTGAATGACCTGGTAGGTGCCTGCTAGTTCTGTCTTCCTGCATTACTGTGCTGAAAAATTGTCTTGGAGATAATACTGCGATGACAGTGAGATACACATCCAGCAGATTTCTTCCTTCTTTAGCTGGAGTTTCTCTTCCTAATTTTAAATTCTCTTTTGCCATGGGTTGCAACATTTCCTGGTTTGACTGTTTGCCCTAGGGGAAAAATCCTAATACTTCTAGAGATGGGCCTGATGATAGATTTTGAGGACAGCACATACCTCCTCCAGGGCAGGAAAGGCAGCAAGGATGAGCTGGAAAGGCTCCTTTGGCCCTTGCCCACCCCAGACATCCTAATGAAGTCGGATCCAGGACCTGCATCCCGTAAGCTTTTTGTGGGAGAGAAACCCACAAAACTTTTCAGTTCATCTTGCTTGGAATAGCTTTGCAGGGACAGAGAATCTGCTCTGCCAAGGTGGCAGGTACAATTGTAAAGGAGAACAGTGTGTTCTGCGACAGGTTTCTTTACAATGGGAACAGATATCCATGGATATTTGAACAGATATTCCTACCTCCTCTAACACTGATGTTTTCCTGACAGGTTTGGAGAAGCAGACGAGGGCCCAGGCAGCAGCATTCTCATGAGGGCAGCTCTTATGTATACCTGAAGATTTCTACACAAGGGAACTTTGGGATGACCTTTTCCCCTGCAGACTGAGCCACGCTGGTGATTTTCCAGCCATATATGAGGACAAGGCAGATTATTTTGTGTTGTGGAAGAAAAACAGAGGTAAAAGTGTAGGTTGACACAGGCTGAAAGAAATTAAAAGGAAGCAGATCCAGTACACTGGAGACTTAGGCTGCCCTAAAAACAAGACAGATGGGGTCCAGTAAGTGACAGTCCAATTTCATCTGGTGTTCCCAGAAGCCGTGGGAAGAAATTATCCTCTTAACACAGAGTCAAGGCTCATTGAAGTGGATGAGAAAATTGGCTCAATCACACCCAGAGGGTGTCAGTGCCACAGTTTGGCAGGAAAACTGACTTAGAAGATGAAAAGGGTAATGCCTTTCTGTGGAAATGGACCTGGTCTAACTCATGAGTAATGACCAAGCTCTGAGCAGCTGAGACACTAGGGACCTGTATGGCAGATTCCCTGTACTATGGGGGGCTGGAGGGGAAAGAAATGCCTTAAAAGACTCAGTGGCAAAATAAGTGAAGAATAGCCCTCTGTGATAAATAAATCCAAACTGTAAAGAATTTTTACTAAGTTTTTTCTTGCTCCATTATTATTTTGGGTTTTTTTTTTCTTTTTTTTCTTGTGAACACTCAAAGGAGAGCTCTTTCCTAGCAGAGGTTTACTAGAGACACTCGTCTTTTCTTGCTCCATTATTATTTTGGGGTTTTTCTTTTCTTTTTTTTTCTTGTGAACACTCAAAGGAGAGTTCTTTCCTAGCAGAGGTTTACTAGAGACACTCTGACATCAGTTCCCATTTTGTTCCAGAACCTGTAGCAGTGGGCAACAGAGCTGCAATTAAGGATGAGCTAATAATCTCAGGGGTGACTGGGGGGTATTCAAAGGAAATGGGCACCTCAGGTGCAGCTGTCCACTAGCACAGCTGCTTTGCGCCGCATGCTCCCACAGTGACAATTCTGCTATAGAAATGCAGACCTGCCACTCTTGAAACTGTTTTCATAGGTGCATGTATCGTAGATGCACCATAAGCTGTGGGTCAGCTTAACTGGGTCAGGTCAATTTGGCAACACAGAAATTAGTAAGAGAATGAAGATTCAGAGTGGGTTACATGATACATTCAGATATGAGTTGCCCAGAAGAAACAGTGACCACACAAATCAGGAGTGCCCCAAGAAACCAGTACTGGCCCATTTGAGGTATGCATATAACATCGATGTATAATCGATAAAACCTTCATGTTGTAAATGAGTTGGAAGTTGTTTGTGGCATGAGGCATCTCAAAGCTCCCACCCTGCCCCGAATGTGCAGTAACCTCACATCTGCACTAATATCTGCTGTGTAGATCAGTCATGTGGAGTAGAAAATAGGCAAGCTGAATCTCTCTCACAGGTCTAAATGATTCTTGTTTTGGAGGGCACCATGTTAAACGATTGGTGAGAAATTTGGTCCTGAATACAGTTTGTTTCCTTGCTTGTTTGCTTTCTTGCAATGTAACTCCCGCACTTTTTATAGTATTTCAAAACTCCGTGATACTGCTCCTGGCTCCTGATGTTTAGATAACACTGTTTTATGTGTAGTTCATCCAATCGACCTAATCTTTTCAGTTGAATATACATCATATGACAGATAAGAAAATACAGTCCTTTTATTTTACTCACATTTTTAGTGCAGACTTACTGTCTGGGTTGGCGTAAATATCTATTCTTGGCCTTGTATTGTTGTCTTGTGTTTAAAATAGAGGTAAATAGACAAAGATTCAACTTTACTTCACAGGAGTGTTTGAAGGTTAATGTAATTAATATTTGCTAAGTATTGGATGGAAGATGCTAGGGGATTTTGAGGTTTTATCGCTATTCCAAGTGAAGTATTTGGTGGCTAATGAATATCTACAACAGCACAAAATGGAGCCACTAGAGGAACTTTATTCCTCTGGCTTGCATTCAGGCAAATCAGCTTGGAGTCCTCTCATCCCAACTTCAGTGTAAGGGTTTGAGGAATATATGAAGCTATACTGAAAAATATCTATCAGCTAGCTGCTGCTGGTGACATCAGCTTGGCCCGTTGCAGGGAACAAAGCAGGCATTGCTAACTCCTGCTAAATAAAGCAGATGGCTTTCCTTTTTTCCTTTTTAAAGGCATATTTCCTATGGAAAAGAAAAAAAAAAAAAAGCCAACACCAAGACAGCCAATCTCATTCCAGTCCTTTCAGGTTCTGTTTTTATTGCTCTTGGCTCCCTCCTACTTCCAATTATTTATGGAACAAGCTGTGTGTGAGTCACATGGTGGAGCTGGAACGATTCAGGAGTTTGTTGAGTGAAGAGAAACAGGAAAAGAAGGGCCTGGCAGTTCAGGCAAATGACATCAGTGCTTCGGCATCCCGTCCCAGGCCTTGGAAAATACAGCCCTTGCTGTGAGAAGGGTTGTGGAGTGATGCTCGGAGGCAGAAGTGGTTTGGTTTCTTGGCCGTCCTGCAAAATAGCATTAGACGTATTCTTGTAAGGTTTATCGGTAATGACAAGTCAAGTGGGAGATATGGATGTGTAAATTGTAGCAAGGGAAACAGCTGAAAGTAATTGAAGAAAAATCCCATTCAAGCAGGTGATTAAGCGTCTTTAAAAAAGGTACAGAAACTGTAAGGAGTGTCGAAGGTTCTTTACATTTCTCAATTGATTGCCAATTCAGGTTTGCTTGGATGGATTTTTTTTTTTCCCGTCTTAAGAATGGGAATTATACCTGGGTGACAATTCCTGTGAACTCTGCAAGCACAAAGCTAGCAAAGAGTTTACCTATTTTTAGAATAATGAAAAGGAAGCCGTCAGGCACTCATCACAACCTGATATCCATTATCCCTAGGTTCTCCAGACTATGTTTCTGGTACCTCATAAGAGATTAGCTGGAAAATCTTGAGATGCTAAGACAGAATGTTTGCAATGACATATTTTCCTTTCAAAGCAGGGCTTTGGCTTTAAGGACCACTCAGTGGCAGAGCTGATAAGACTGTGAAATCCAGCACATTGCTAGAGCTCAGTAGACAATGCCTAGGACAATGGTTGTCTCTGCAGCTGCTACAATACAAGAAGAAAATAAAATTCAGTGGCAGTGCCTGGCAAGAAGCATGTCCCAATGTAAAAGTGACAGAGGTACATCGGTGAGGAACAAAATCAAGTATGTGCTCATTTCAAAATTGTTTTTTAAACTTGATTTTTATGATTTTATGTGCTTCAGTACTGTTCTTCCTATCCAATGTGTCCTGTTTTTAAGGAATGTACACGCTTAATGTTAGTAATGACATCTTACTGACATCGTATAGTGATCTATGCTATATTTATCTATCTATATAGCTGGTGAAAAACAGTTTTCTAAATCAATAGGCTCAAAACGTGGAAAATATTTTACAAAACCACATATATTCTGTTTCCTGCATTATGGCCCTCTTGCTGAAAGGGCTGAAGCAGCCCAGTTTTAGCCTCTGCAGCGTGACCTGGGTGTTTAGCTTTAGAGACAGTGAAGCCAAAGCACGGACATCATGCCAGTGCAGGGCAGAGGGTGTACACGCTCCCGGGGCTGCTGCAACCACTTCTGCTGTAGTGCCTGCTGCTCTTCCAGGCTCTCTAGATTGTGATGGGGGATTGGAGTGTGGGAAAAGGTATAGAGAAAGGAGGTGTAGCCAGTTAAACTTCCCCTCTGGCATGTGATTCCTCCCTAAATTGCTCATGTGCAAGAGGCACAAGGAGCGCGTAAAGTGCAGAAGCTGCTGGGGCTGCTGGAAGGCAACCAGCCGCAGCAGCAGGTCAGTTCACAACGTCACCGGCAGAGCCATGGCACCAAGTCAGGAGGAAGGCGAAAGGGTGGAAGCAGGCAGTGATAATCATAGCACAGATGAAAAAACAGCTCAGCAGCAAGAAGGAGCAAGCGTCCCAGCCTGCTGGGTGCTGCGCTTTTTGGGGTGAGGCTGTGACAGCTTATGGGTGGCATGCAGTGGCCACGGTTGCTAAAGTGAGCTTTCCTGGCAGCTGTGGCTGGCAGCAGGGCTCTGGTTGTTGCCTGCTGTGGCAAGTGAGGATGCTCAGAAGTGGGACTGTTTTGGCCAGGAGAGCTCTCTGGCCCTGCCTGCAAAAGATGCTTTAGGAAGCTGGTTGGTGCCGAGGACCTTCTGCAAGTGGTGGATGCTCTCGCAGTAGGAAACCCCAACGGGGAAGTCCCCTCACTGACCCGCAGTGGTTTTCGGAGGAACTCCTCAGCAGGTCAGCAGCACCTGTGCCGTATTCAAAGCCACGGCTGAGGGTCCCACTCTGCTGGGTGCCGGCAAGCAGCCCCAGGCACCACGTTTCCTTCTTTCGACTTTAAGATGTGGTTTGGCAAGAGGAAAAAAGGTAGCACAAAGAGGGCAACTGATGTCATCTGTTCTGGAGGAGAGGCGAGCGTCCCCACGAATTGCTTCCCTGCTAGCAGCTCTGGTGCTGCTGCGCCAGGCATGGCTGGCACAGGGGTACAAAAATAAACTCATGATTCACTGGGAGGAAATCTCAGGAATGATGAGTGTTTAAAACCAACTTAATTAAAGCCTTATATTCTGTCACCGTAGACACATGTTCAGATTTCGGCGGTCCTGGTAGTGCGAGCATAAGGCTGAAGAGGGGAATGCTGCAGCAGTGGATGGCTTTATGTGTGGGAGGGAAGCAGTATTTCCCCTTGACAGTTCAGGGAGTTTGCACTGGGGACTAGCGAGCTCTCCCACTGCAGCAGCAGCCAGTCAGAAGCCACTAGACCTTATGTGCATTAGTCACGTCAAGTCACAAGATGTGACATTGGCTGGTGACTCTAGCACATGCTGCAAATAGCTTATTTTCATACCCGGAAAGCACAAATAAAAGCAATTAATTCCCCATTTCCCTTTTTCTTGGGAAAATAAACAAATAAAACAAAATTGGTTTGACTGGATAACATAGTTTGGCAGCATCTAAGTTTTGTTGAGGCATTTACATTTGTTCAAACCTCCCTTAATTCCCTTTTAAAATTATATTTGGCCAATTTTCAAAATAAAAAATTATTTGACGATGTCAAAATAATTTTTTTGGCTATCCTAATTTTTGTCCTGTTCTGTTAACTTAAACTGTCCTATGATCTTGTCACAAATATGTAGGTTGCTTCCCCCTTCCACAAAATTTCATTTTTCAGTGAAGTTTTATGTTACATACCATATTATATATCTTAATATATTTTGTCTATTTTAGCCCCAAAGTGTGCCCAGATCCAGGTGTGAGCAAGCAACATTGTCATTCCCCTGCTTTAGTCTCTCCTTCCTGAACAGGTTCCTATACATGCCTTCCTATACATGCCTCCACATATAATTTGTCTTCACCAAATTCATCTACTCGAATTCCAGGAAACAATTGTCTTGCTTCTTAATTTAAAAAATTTGACACTTTGCCTACAAGTTACTGGATTTCCAGAGTTACAGGCTTTTTTTCTTCTCCATGAGGCATAGTATGTAAGGTTATTTCTAATGAAGTCTGTGGACTCACGCTGGTGCCAAATTTGGAACTGTCTGCAAATTCTGTTTCAAAGGGAGTCCCTCAAAAGCAGAGCGATGCCAATTATTGTTACTACAAAATTCATGTGAAACTGCCTAGTTCTAACATGAGCTGAAGGTCCGACCTGTATTTAAGACTATTGGGTTGACTATTTAAGACTCTTAAGGGTTGATGAAGGATCTGGACATTTTCAGTGATGTTACGTGTTACAGCTTGGGATTCTGTCTAACAGCACTTTGAAGAGAGAGACATAATGGGGCGGGGGGGAAGAAGCAAAGAGTTATTTTGCATTTGAAGCCTGCCATCCAAAAGGAGCTGGATTTTGCCTTGAATGTGTACATTATTGTAGGAAATCTGCTCCAAATTAAAGGAATCAAATGTCTTATGAAAACTGAAGAATATGTAGATGTTTCTTGTGTGTGAAAGAGGAGGATGGAAGTTGAATAGTTCCTGTGTTTTCAGCCAGGACCCTGACAGCTGAGAAAATAAATGGCTGATTTAGTGAAGCTGAAGTTGCTTGCAATAGAAGAATAACTGTAATTACCAGTGGAATACAGAGGTTCCACACAAGGCCAATTACAGATGTCCCATAACACCATGTCTATTTTTAATTAGCTATGTATGTGGGAGAAGAAAAAAATCTTCTATTTATGTACGTTGTCTGGCAGCAAAAATTCAAGAAGCATTAGCTACATGGCCTTTAAGCCAGATGAGTGAATTTTGCCCCTTTCTCTCAGATGGTAGTAGGTGGCTGTAATGTATTTCCTCTGGTTTGTGTTTTTATTTTGTAAATGCTTTATTGATTTTTTTTTTGTTAGCTGTTGGTAGTTTCAGTTTCATTCCAACAGCTCCTTTAGACACCCTCTGTCTTCCTAGAAAGCCCTTTTTTTCTTCCTACAGATGATGGGTGGCATCTGGTTGAACCTGGAGCGTGGATGACCCGCTCAGATAGCCCAGCCCTAAGATTTTTCTCTCTAATGGAAATGCCCATGTGAGAACCCAGGGAAATCTTCCGTGGACCATCACTCAGATGTGTTTTTCTTTGTGGTTTGTTTCATTGGTTCATGCTGCTTCCACAGTCTGTTCCCAGGAATGTTCAGAGGACAATTTTACTGTCGTGTTTGCCCATGGCTGTAATGCTGTTAGCAGGCACAGTCTGGGCCATTGTCGTGGTTGACAGCTGGCAGCTAAGCCTCACACAGCCACTCACTCACTCCCCCCCGGTGGGATGGGGGCAAGAATCGGGAGAGTGAAAGTGCGGAA
>NW_010540987.1:77343-98289 GCF_000687285.1 Phaethon lepturus
ACTCACAGGTCGAGTTTAATAGGGAAAGCAAAAGCTGCGCACGCAAGTAAAGCAAAACAAGGAATTCATTCACCACTTCCCATGGGCAGGTGTTCGGCCATCTCCAGGGAAGCAGGGCTCCATCACGCGTAACGGTTACTTGGGAAGACAAACACCATCATTCTGAATGTCCTCCCCTTCCTTCTTCTTCCCCCAGCTTTATATGGCGAGCATGACGTCATACAGTATGGAATATCCCTTTGGTCAGCTGGGGTCAGCTGTCCCAGCTGTGTCCCCTCCCAGCTCCTTGTGCACCCCCAGCCTGCTCGCTGGTGGGGTGGTGTGAGAAGCAGAAAAGGCCTTGACTCTGCATAAGCGCTGCTCAGCAGTAATGAAAGCATCCTGTATTATCAGCACTGTTTCCAGCACAAATCCAAGACACAGCCCCATGCAGCTACTGTGAAGGAAATTAACTCTATCCCAGCCCAAACCTGCACAACCATGAATTAAAATAATAGAGGAATATGGGTGCCTCTGACCTTTGCCTGAAATAGTGGCCATTTAATGGTCTAGATGAAGATCTGTCTACAACCTTTCAGCTTTCTTGACCAGCATGAATTCATATATGCATCTATTTTGAACAGCTATGTGAACATAAAGAAGCAGTTGTTAAGAGTGAGGTCTTGTTATGGGACAACAATTCCCAGGAAGTGAGAAAATGAATGCAATAAAATAATACTCTGACCATTCTACTTTCAAAGTATTTCATAAACATTAGCTTGTTCTGAAAACAATTCTGTGAAAACAATTCCGTGAATTAGAGAAACTTCATGCACAGTTTACAAAAGAGGGATCTGAAAGGCAATGAGCTGGAAATTTCAGTGAAGCTCCCGACTCCCTCATACTTTCCTTGGCTCAGTGCAACTTGCTTTCCTTCTGGGCACCAAAGCATCCAGTGCTTCCTATAAAAACTACACTGTAGGCCTTCTGAGCCTACAAAACTGGTGTCCCCAATGCAGCCTTGTCTACTGTGACAATACTGACCTTTTTATCAGGTGCTTGGCAGCTGCTTAAGTAATTTGTCTTCACAGGATGGTGGTGATAGACTGATGCTCTCTGCGAAGAAGGAATCTGGCATCTTTGTCATTCTGAAGCTTCCTCCAGAACCTTTTGCCAGCTGCAGAAATAACCTCCACATGGGCAGAGGCATCCTAGGTTATCTCCATCCCTTCTTGCCCAGCAGCGTGTTGCTCACAACCGTTCCCACCACAGATCTGAGATTCTCTTGTATGCACTAGTCCACACAGTCACTGGTATCCTTCAGCCTATAGCTAGAAGTTTATCATTAAGAGAAAATTATTCAAGTTACTGGCATGTTTGAAGTTGGATCTAAGTTGTGACTCAGTCTTATCTGACCCCTAGAAATGTGTGGGGTCTGCAAATGAAGCCAACTGCATGTGGAGGGCCTATATGGGAAAGTCCACACCCAGATTAACTTTGCCAGGATTTGTTCAGGACCAGAGCAGAGTTATGTGACTGATTATTTTGGTCTGGCCTGTGTGCCATACAGAAAATAGCTGTTGTGGGGCTGGGAAAATACATGGAACCTTCTAAGCATTCATGAGAAGTTCCTTTCCCAGGGAAATAAATTCTATTCTGACAGTTTCAGATTTTACGGGTATTGTTTGGCTTTTGCTGTCTATTTCCTGATAAAATTACTCCTTTCCAAAGCATATGGTAGCTCTTCCTCATGTCACCGTCGTTACCAGGGTCTGCATCAGTGTCTCAAATGGCCTTTATTCAGGACTTTGGGCACGTGTTTGAAGTAACAGCATGCTTTGAAAAGGACCTGGGCCTTTATACGAAGCCACAGCCATATCATACTACCCGGTTCTCATACTTCACTGCAGTCCCACATTGCACGTTTCCCCGCGTACGGCTCCATCCCATACCCTGCTGCGCACCCTTGGGTGGGAGCGTTCCTCTTCAGCAACAGCCTGCGTGTCACAGGGCCTGGTCTTTTGCAAAGGGTGCGTTTTATGCTCTGTTTTCGCAGAGGTTTCATACAAAAGGCTTTCAGGGGGTCCAGGCTTCCACTAGGAAATTGTGGGCAGTTCTCCACATTTCATAGCATTATTGGGAAAGTTGAGGGGGTCGTTTCATCTTAATTCTTGCTTCTTATGCATGATCCACAGTAAAAGAACCATGAAATTGTGACTCTCATGAAAGCAGTGCCTCTGAAAATAGGGACCAAATACCTATACAGAGGTAGCAAATCTTCTGCAATCTGAGCTTTTCAGTGAGATGCTTTCTCAAAACAGTTTTGAGATTCTTTTACTACAAATCGCATGCTTTGGCCATATTTTGATGTTCCTAGGAGTATTTTTTTTTCTTACCCACAACCATTTGCTTAAAAGAGTCATGCTTTCTTCATGTTGCAGAGCTCTCCTGACATTACCGAGGACTTCATGTTCTGTTGAATAATCTGATTGCCTGAGTGACAGTGTTATTTCTCATGCACCCCTTTTTTCCTTTGATCCAGACACATAGAGGAATGCTCTCCAAGGGGTCTTTGGAGACAACAGGAAATCTAAAGATATTTAAAGCGTATATAAAGATAAATCACATTTCCTTTCCAAATAGTTGTAGCTCTAAAGTAAATACTTTGTACTATTACTAGTTGGCTCACTATTTGAAAAGACCACTCTGCCTCTGTGTTTTGAAACAATTTGGATTTGGTTAATCATCAGATAATTAGCAACAGTGTATCTGAAGTACTCCCTGCACCCTCTAGCAAGTTTATCACTTAATTAGTAGTTTTCTCCCTCTACTGTGGAAGAGTAAAGGGGTGAATCCCTTAGAAAAGAAATAAAATGTAGATTGCTAAGTTCAATAGTGCTGGAAATTAATGGGAGCCCAGGCTCAGATTTTACCAACTTATTGGGTATCCTCCCACTTTTTGCATGGCTTATATGATGCGAACAGCTGAAGTTCACCTCAGGATGTGACTCAACTGAAATTCCCTTGCATGTCATTGAGACTGAGCTCCACAGACCGAAGTTACTCTTGAAAATTACATTTAGACCTCTTAATGCCGTGGCAATATCACCTAATTACCTTTAAAAATTGAAGCTGTGGTCCTTTCCTTTGCTTTTGTGCCCAGCCCTCCCTCCTGTAATTGGATCCACTAGAAGTTAATTAAGTTCTCTGTGTAAGTTATGACGCTACCTCAAAGTTTGTATTAGGCTCACAAACAGCAGCAGGAGTAGGTAACACTTACTGATGACTCCACATTTCTGCCAGAGGGGAGGATGTGTTTACTACAGGCTGGGAAGGCAGCTGAACCCCTCCAGGAGGTAATGTCACTCATTGTCAGCACTGCTCACCAAACTTGGCTCTCCCACCTCTCCCGAGCCATTCCTGTGGTTACCTGCACAGGCTTCCTCAGCGTGTGCTTGCTTTGATGCTAAGAGACAGTGATAATTGCAGCACTGTGAAATACTCATACTGGCTGAAGGACATAAATCCAGGAGGGGAAATGCTGGGAGGATGAATAATTTCACAGACCAAAGGCTTCCCATGTTGACGTGATAGCGATAAAACTTCTTAACTCTGAGCATTGCAATCTCAAGTGAAAGGAAACCCTGATAGTCTTTAATGAGTGATGTGTTCAGACCTCCTTGTTTTCCCTTTGCTTTGTAGTCGGTGCAGAGGATGGAGACTGGCACTAACCCTCTTCCACATGAGTCAAAACAAGAGCTTGCGTGGTGGCTAAACCCATGAGATCATGGAAGGGTGCAGGAGCAGCTCTGGGTTATTATTTCATCAAGCTGGCAGATTGCAAGAAGATCACACGATACAATTATCTCGGCCTCCAGGTAAGAAGCAGACACTTGGACTCCCTGCTGTTGACTGTCTAGCAGTAATACTCACTGGAGAGTGTCTTTTCTGTTTGTTTTTTTTTTCCCACCAAAGAATTATGGTGTGAGTGCTGCATCCTGATGAACCTTCTAGACTAATTGCTTGACACTGACTTACTGGTATCAACTGGAAACAGCGGGCAGGGAAAAATATTTAAGAACAGAAGAAATTTTCTTAACTTGACAGCTGTTTCCCAAAGAAGTGCAGCATGGTTATGATGTTTTCTGTTCACCTGCAAGCTTCAAGTGAGGTTTGGGGTTCTTTGAAACTTGTATGAGCTCCAGATGAGAGACACAGCAAGCACCAAAAAATCACAAAGGAGGTTTGAAGTGATCGGGTTAAAAAAAAAATTTGACTGTGCATCACATGGGTTTTCCAGCAGCTGTTAGCAGTGATTTAGTTGACTTCTGGGCAATGTGTAGAGAAATTAAAACCAACTACATCTCAAAGTTCTTTTTGCAGTGTTTTCCAAAGTCCTTATAAGCTGAGGAAATTCAGCCTAGCTAATCCAGGGGTCTGTGCTGCCAGTTTTTATTATAGTTGTCCCTTGTGACTCTTTCAATTACAGCATGGCTGCTGCTACTCTAACATTATATTTACCAACATTGTAAGGTGCTCTGTAGACACTGCACTAAGTAATATAACGGTAGCTAGCAAACTCCCTTCCTCATAGATTAGTGTTTTTGAAAAACAAATTAACTAAAGAAGTAAAAAATCAGCACTTTTATGGTTCAACCAAAGCAACAGTCCCAAACATAGCACTTACTCTCCCTTGCTATAGTGCGAACAAGCAATTCACAGGTCTTCTGAGAAGATGCAGGGTACAGTTAATCGTGTGTTTTGTGAATGAGATAACAATGCGTATCATTATCATAATATGATTTTCCTAATGAAAGTGCCGTGGGAACTCTTTCTAGTTCTGTGCCTTTGCTGGTGTGCCAGGGTTAGGAAGCTGTGGGTGGCAGAATTAGAGATTTCTTTTAGATTTCATTTCTCCTAGAAAAATTTTGCATGCTGTTTGCTGCTTGGTATCTTTGAGTATTAGTCGAAGTATTAATATAGGCCATTATTTTCTTCCCCTGTGGAAATATTGATCAATCTGTGTTGGAAAAGCAATGTTCAGGCTCTTGCAAGCTATTCAGGAGCAAGGAATTGTTTTTTCTCTGAGGAAAGCATGGGATTTTGGGTTTGAACCTGGAGCTGCAGGGAAGTGTCCTCAGAAGTTAAAGATGTTAAAAGAGGAGAAACAATAAAAATTGGGGGGTGCGGCACCTCACTTTTCCTCCATGCAGATCATCCTCTATGGAGAGGGCAGCTCAAAACCAGCATGGCTGTACAGTGCTGTGACTACAAAAGCCGTCACTGCCAACCCTGCCCTGTGGGGTTCGTTTCTGGCCGAGTCACTACTGAAAATACAGTGGCCCCTTGACTGCCGGAGGAAATGCCTGCCTCCCGTGGCCCACACTGGCTCTGCAAAACAGAAAAACCCATGAGGCTGGAGGGCAGGAGTCAAGGGTGATAATATTTCCATGAAATAAGAAAGTGTTTTGAAACCATGCCGGACAGCAGAGAAAGCAAAGAAGAACCCAGGGAAGGAACAAATAAGAAAATCGAGGTTTCACCGGAGTTTAGTTCTCACGTATCTTTTTCTCAATTTTGTTTCATCAAAAATCTGAACGTTGTGTAAACTTCTTTACACAAGTTCATCATACCTGAATATTAACTGTAGTGATTTGAATATGCTTATAAATGAATCGTGAGGATGTCAGCAGGCTGGTATCTGGCTCTCATGGGGGAGTCTACAAGACAGGAGCCACTTCAGCAAGCCCAAAGCAAAGGATTTGAGAAGGATATAATCTTGACTGCCTGATCAGAGTCTTAGGACAGAGAGCATATGCCAAAAGCTGCTGGTTGCAAGACTGTGCAATGCATGTTTCTTTTGGCTTTCTTTGTGGAACCTCCTGGAGAGACATGTTGTAGCTCTTGACCCAGGGGGTAATGATAGTGAAATAATTCGAGTGAGCTGGCTGCAAGCCAGAGGAGGAGGGGAAGGGAAAGAACCCTGCAGCAATGTAAAACCTGCAAAGACGAAAAGCCAGTACAACAAAGACAAATGCTGGTGCAGGCACTAGTGCTGTTTCAGAGACTCCAAACTAGGATCTCAAGCGAAATGTGGAAGTTTCTCTTTCCTTTTCTGCCTCAGTGCAGGAAAGCTCCAGGGGAGCTATGCAAGAATTTTTTTTGTGATGCAGGTTTGCTAAAGAGATTACGTTGCCTGGGGAGGGCTGAAAGGCTATTTTAGACCATGGAGAACCAAAGTGGAATTGAGCCCAGAGACAGAGGGAAGGTTTCTTTTGCAGCTTGTCTTGAAAGGCAACTCTTTTGGATTGGAGATGTGAAGACAGAAAATAGTGGCTGACTTTCTCAAAACAGAGTAAGCATGCAGCTCAGAAGAGAAATGGGATACTTGCTGCGGGTGAAGAGGCACGGCACCAAAGAGGGTTTCTGAAGGGCAGTGTGACTATACCGATGGATGCTGCTTCCTTTTCTACAAAGTTCCTTTAGTTTGAAGTCACAGAAAGAGAGCTACATATTCTAGATGCATGGAGTTGAGGTCTGAAATGAGTACAGTTATTTTTGTAGCACCTATTGGGTTCTGGTTTGAGGGTTTCCACATCATGTAAATGTAAATTTGGCATGGGTTTGGGAGAGCAGCCATCCTAGATATTAATGCCTGTGCCGTATTCTGTTAACATTTAGTCATTCTAATGAAACGTGCTCTCTTCGTTTTCTGTCCCAGCCTGCAGTGCAGCATAACGAAGTCGACATGAGGTGTTTGGAAATCAATCTTTAACAAAGACCTGAGATTTCCAGGTAATACATTGCAGCAGGTACAAACTCTGTGAGGGACTGCCAACACGAGCAAGAGATCCACTGAGGTTACCAAGCCAAAGCTAACCCTGGTGTGAATACTGTTCCAGCAGATGCAGGGGAAGTTACACAAAGGCTGTGATTTACCCTGGCATATGCAAAATCCTCACTGTGCCTTATTCAGTAAACTTGAAAATGTCTCAAGGGAGGAAAAGAGAGGAAATTCCACGCTTTCCTTTGCAACACTAGGAAATTACCATCGCTTGTCCTAAAGAAACCTGCAGCAGAGGCTTGGCTGCACTGAAATCAGTGGCAAAACTCACATGATTTCACGAGCTGGCTCTTCACATCTGGTGTTTTGCTTCTTGGCAATTAACCTCTCTGACTTTTTCTGTCATACCTCAAATCTTGCTCGTGACTGCATTTCTGTTGCCTCCAACCTGGAAAGTGCTGTTCATGGGCTGATACATTTATTGCAACCACCTCCTCCCTATTTTATATAGAATCTCTTATTTGTCTTGCCTCCTGCCATTTTGTTTTCCCCTGGAGAGAAATTACAGTTGTACATTGTGCTTCTCCCCTGTTGCATATAAGCATGTATTTTCCAGATGTCAATCCCTAGGTGCAGATGGTGGTTCTAGGTAGGTTCTGAAACTCTAAGAAGATGGTCCACCTCCTCTTGGAGCTGGGGTCTGACCTGAGAGAAGCCTTGACACAGCCCTGGAAGTCTTTGCACAGTGGCTATCTTGGAATAGTTTTCTGGAAGTTTTTGTCAAAAAATTGATCTAGAACCATATTCAGTTTTAATCCTTGGTTTCCAGCTCTACAGCTCTGTAGCCTTTGTGAGATTAGATGGACTGCAACGGCTTACCCTAAAAGCCTGTTGATCTAAACCTTGTCTGAAACAAACACATTATTTCGAAAAGGCTTGTCATTTTACATCCAATCACTGGTGCTGGCTCTTCCTTTGCGCACAACTGTCTCATCTTGTTATGCACGCGTACATACATCTAAGAGGTCACCTACTAAGAACTGGCATAACTTGGGTTTGCATTTGAACTACAAGGTTACACGCTTTGTTGCTCCCATAGTCTATATTTCGTGGCACTTGGGAGGATTTTTGCACTGCAGTACTTCTTGCGACTACAAACTTTCTGTGTGTCTTATCATCCTCCTTTTCCGAGTGTGTGTCCCGCAGCTGCCTGGCAGGGGCTGCGGGTGCTGCCCTTCGCTGTACAGCAGCCTCCCTTCCCAGCTCCATCCTGCCAGGGGTTTGTGATGTGCCCCAAACTGCCCAGTTCTCCCCTATGCCATTTGGCCTTGCAAGGTGTCACCTTTTAAAGCGTGTCAGGAGACAAGCAGAGCTCAGGTAAGGGAGGGAGCAGTGGCAGGCTGGAGTATTAATGACTGCCGTGTGTGATCTGCACAACTGCGGTTGTGGCCCAGGCTGCCAACAAGGTATTAGCCATTCTTTATCTCACCATCTCGTTGGGAGGAGACCTTAAACGCATTCCAACTCATATCAATAGTTTTCTGCCCATAGATGTCTCCAGCTTTCTTTACAGTCTTAGGACTGATCACATTCAGCAGTGATGGAAGTTACAGAGTGCCCAAGAACATCGGCTTGAACGTGAGAAGATTGTTTCTGTGGGCCCTTCTGCATCAGTAGCTCTTGGTCAGTCTCCATTACTTAAGGTATCCAGGGCCTCCACGGAGACCCTCTTGATTTTAAAGCCGCGATAAGAACTTAATGCATATGGATAACAGAGCTCAAAAGGTCATGCTGAATGTATTAGAATAAATGCTTTGCTGTTAGTGAAGTTTTCAGAGAAGGCATTTCTATGGTCTTCCTCTTGTATCTTGCAATTACAGTGTCCCATTTATGTTTGCAACAGAAGAGTAGGTGAATGTTCAGGTACCAAAAATGCCTTTTCATTGGCTTGTGTTAAACTTCCATGTCTTATGTTCTAGGAGTCTTCTTTTTCCTGCGTTGTAAGCTCTGATGCTGCCTTGCATTATTAAGTTTGCCAGGGCCAGGTTTGCAGTTGATGGGGTTTACAGTTCTGCAGCTTGCAGAATTTGCCAAAAGCAGTAGGCCAATATCCAGCAGTACAAAGAGATCTTTTTTCTCTTTCTTCCTTGTTCCAATTCCTAAATGTATACACCAGCAAGCCCGGTGCACATTTTGTCCAGTATTTCCTATTAAAAAAAAGCTTAGGCTTATAACTGCAAATGGTCTTTATATAATGGTATAGTGGTAGTGTGCTCTACCATTAGACTTAGACTTTCAGAAGAACTGACCTGAAAATAAGCTCTTTTTGGATCAAGTGTCGAGAGCTGAAAGCTAAGTCTGCCACTGTTGCAAGCCCCAGAGCACCAACTGTCTTTGGTGGCAGCAAGTTCGAGCTGAAATTGTAAAAGGTTGTTCTTAAAACTCCAAACTTTCCACATTATTTTATTTTTGTGCTGTTTTAATTTGTATGGTATGTGATGGCTGTCTAGGAATTATCTGAGTTGTGAGTATGAGTTTGTCAAAAAGCATCAATTCATCTTTTGCTGGAAGATGAATCTTTGCTTCACAAGAAGGAAGTGACATAGCAGCTATCAAAAAAACTCCCAAACCTGTCCTTGCGGAGTGTCCTTAAAAGAACCCTTTTCAAATTATAAAAATCTGGTTTGTATATATGCAATGAATTTTCTTTTCCTCTCCTCCTCAAAGAGGCATTCATTGTGTTTCAGTGTGCCCAGGTTGGTTCTGTGCTGGACTCCTGGTGTATCCAAATACCTCTGTTGTCCCTAGTAACCAAGATTCAACTTGAGGATAGTTTTATTGATGTACATGGACCAAATCCTGTCATCCAATATGAGATGCTAATGCAATTCCAGGGATACATGGTGTTCTTCTGGATTTGCATCCGTGAAGTAAAGGCTGAGCCTGACTTTGAAGGTGTTCCAGGCTCCTTTCTGATGTCGGCAACTATCATGCTGGGCGAGGGTGGCGTTACCTCCTTGCTGCTGAAGGCAGAAGTCACCCACTAGTCTTGGCTGAACACATACCAACCCTTGAAATTGCAACCCTTCAGTTAATTTTATTGAAGAAAGAAACAATGGGCAAAGTGGAATCTCTCTTCCTTTATGGAGCCACTTTGAGAGCAGGGTTGTGCCGTGTCTGGGAATGCCGTGTCTGAGTCCTGTGAACAGGAGGAACTTCTGATAAGGTGTTCTGCTGAATGAACTCTTAAAATGCTTATGGTCTTATGGAGTGCCAGCTGAAAATAGACTTCATTTTCTGCAAACATGAATAAAATCATGAAGGGAAATGAATAGGATAGTAAAATGCTCTTAAATATCCTAATATTTCTAATGAAGATAAAAGAGTCAGTGTATATATGTGTGTAGAGACACCATAATTTCCTCTTTTTTTATTTTATTTATTTTATTCCCAGTGGACAGAAGAGAAGCTGGTATTGCTTTCTATTACTTTTATGTTCTTTTCCTGGAAAACATTTTGGATATGAAATTGAGGAGAAAAAACTTTTGATGGATTTCAAAACAACCAACCAAATACAGAAACTTGTTTTTCTGCTCCTTTTTGCAACACATCTCAAAATGAAAATGTAGGCAAATGAAAGTGGGAAGAGTTTCAATGAAAACTCATTTTTAAACATTTTTCTTTGGGTGTACAAAGGGAGGGGAGGGTTACTTCTATGTGAGGAAAAATACCACTTTTATCCTCCTTTCAGTTTTTGAAGGGGAAGGTCTTTGTAGCATTTACCACACAGGAGGGAGTTATTGCCCAGAGCTGAGCACAACTGAGAAAATAATTTTGACCTGATATATATAAGTAGTGTCTAGACAGAAAGCATCTGAAGTGCTTAAGGGGAAACTCAGAGTAGGAACCAGTTATCACAAACTGAGCTTTGAAGTGACAAATAGAAGCAAACATGTATAAACTTACTTAAGATCCGATAAAGTAAAAGTGAGATTTGCTGCTGACTAAAACGAAACTAGAATACAGGACCAGCTAATGTTTCTGCTGCCCTCCTCTTCCAAACAGGAGCCAGAGCAATCGCTTGTGGGGCCACGCTATGCAACCAGAAAGGTGAAACCACTTTTTTTTTTTTAACAAACCCAAGGCTTTCTTCTTTTACCTGGTCCAGTCTGCAGTCTGGATTGGTCCCACAAGGATTTTCATCAGGATGACCTAGAGGTTAATGAACTGCCGTGTGTGGGCAAGAAAGGACCACATGTACGAAAATGAGCTCTGCTCTGCAGGCAGCTGAAGGGAGCTGTGTTCGTGGGGTCCTGAAGAGGCCATTTTCTGGGGTGTTTTGCCTTAGCAAAGCTAAATGCATACTTCATGGTGTCGTGGGTTGTAAAGACACCAAGAGAAATGTTGCCTGCATCTGGAGGAATTGACTGGAAGAGTGATTTCTGACTGTCCACACTTCTGAAATGTTAGAAGTGGAAATCTGTTATTGAGATGAGAATTTTGATTATGGAAGAGAATTATCAAAGGCAAAGTCCTGTAGCCAGACTGGTCATTTTCACCCCCATAAAACATCCTGAAGTTTAGAAGATCACATTCGGATTCTTGATCAAGGCGTTTAGGCTTGGTCTCTGCTGACCCAGTGAAGAGCCTATGGCACTGACACAAACTAAGGAAAGTTACTGAAATAGTGGAGTTTCTTAGACTAGATAAAATAAGTTCACAGATAATGCTGATTAGAAGAGACTCGTTAAAAGTTTCAGGAGAAACTTCTGTTGCTGGGGAGAATTGGAGGTGGATCTCCTTGATCCTAGTTTAGTGTTTTATTCTGAATTAACCTTTTAGAGTGTCTGTCCGAGTTATACTTGAACTACTTAGCGAGTAAGAACACTTGTCACTGCTAAAATACATTATTACATATGCTTTCCATGTGTCTTCCATCATATTTAATCAGATGTATGTAATTCCTTGAATGATGGATTTTACAAGTACGTAGCATGATTATAGTTGGTATATGCATAATTGTTAACTACTATTTATCTATTTCAATCTCCTTCTGTCTGAATCAATAACATAACGATGCTTTTATGAAATCACAATCAATTACTGTGTGAGTCAGATGTCATCTTCCACTCCAGCATTTATGACTGACTAAGTTAAGAAGGACGAATAAGCTGACTAGGCTCAATACTTGAGGTGAAGAAAAGCTCTCCTGTTCCCGTGGTCTGAGAATACTGTTCCCAGTTGTACTTGCAGGGAGCACACCACAGTGGAGGTCCAAGATGACACCAGGAGGGTTTTGGGGCTCCTTGCTGCTCTTCTCTCCTTTTCTCTTCTTGCCTTAACTGCAAAGTGCTGATGATCCTGTCATAGTGTTTTAGCCCTCAGTTTTGCCCTCTGAACTATTTAGGCCTCAATTAGGAAAGCATTTTCTTCAGGCAGGATTTAAAAAGCCAAAATCCAGTGATGTCAGAAAGATGATGAAAGAGCGTGCATAAGCAGGGGTTTTGTTTATCTTTAATTTGGCGCACCAAATCAGAACTTTCTTTTCTTTCTTTCTTTAAGCCCTGATGTTTATATTATTTTTTTTTTCTAGAATGTCTAAACCTGCAGTAAGACAAATAATAAATCATCATGATCTTAATGAAGATGACAACATGGAGGATGCAGTAGATACCGTTCTTCCCTAACTTCTTTTGGACTACACTTTGCTGCTGCTGTGTGGTATAAGGGCTATTTAATTTTGAACTACAGTAAATTATTGAAGTTCTTGAGTTTTGACACTCAAGAAATCAGCTTCAAGACTATGTGGATGTATTCTACATAGTGGAAGATCTTGAACCCAGGCTTTTTGGTCCCTTTACTTCTGAGGGGACTGGGGCAGTAAAGAGAGAGGTCAGCGTGAGTTTAGGAGCATTAGGTGACCAATGCAACATGCTATAATAATATTATATTGTGCTTGTCTGAAACAATTTTATCTCTCTCTTTTTGGGGGAATAGATGTCAAGAAAAGACCTTACCTCATTTATTAGTCAAAATGACCCCAGAAGAGTTAACATAGTCCAAAACCAAGACTTATTGCCACTTAAATGACTACTTTGTTATTCACTGTCAATGACCGTAAGACTTACGCATCATTTAAAGCATGGCAATAATTTAACAGAACCTGTTTCCTTCTATACCATCCCATCTTGGCTTTCAGGAGAATGACTCCATCATGTATCACAGGACAGGGCATGGCCATAAACATGGCAGAGAGAAGATGATGATATTACAGGCTTTAGCATTTCTGGTATGTTTAATTCTCTTTGAGTACAGCAAGGACATCTGAGGTTTAATCCTTGAAAGTAGATTAAAACGCAGGTAGATTACGGGGCATAAGAACTACCTAAGGAGAACACCTTTCAGAATAAATCTAAAATGGAAATGTTTGTAATATCTTGCTGAGATTTACTCAAGGCACAATCAAACATAACAACTATGTAACACTGCCTGTTGCAAAAGAGTATGTAAATTATATGCCAAGTGCAATGTACTGTATTGACAGGTGCTCTTGGGTTGTAGCTGTAGTCCTGTACCAGAAGCGGTGAGAGATAAGAAGGAATGACCTGAGAGACTTCTAAAAAAGCTATTCCCAAACTGTATTATTCTGGGCAAATCTTGGTAACAATTCCTGGCAGATGATCTGATCCAACCAGAAATACAGGGTTATGGCATGATGCAAAACGTAATTTGGAAGCAAGGTATGAATGCTTAACAAAATGTATGTGATAAGACTAGATAGCAGTAGTGTTAAAGTGTGCTTCCTTTTGAAACAAGTAGTGAATACTTATCACGTCCGACCTGTATCACTGATCTTTAGGGTATCATTATGCATGCCTATACAGCATGACACATGATGCTGCACGGCGTGACAATATGTTGTAATGAGGCACTGTACATGGAAGTTTTCATTTCAAGTACACCGAAGGTGAAATTGCTTCTAAATGCAGTTGAGAGCTGCTATTACGTCATGCTTCGGGATGGTATGCAAGGGGTTGCCAGCAGATACACCATAGGTTTTCTTCTGCTTCCCAGCATGACAAGAGAAAGCATCGCTTTCCCTCTTGACTTCCTTTGTCATCCTTTGCATGCAGTATGTTTTTTTCAGCCAAGAAAACTGAGCAGTGGGATTTCCCTTTTTAAATGTTATTCTTTATTTTTCTTTCTGTCACTGATTGTTAGTAGGAACCCCAAAAGTTCACACTGGAAATGTTACAAGAAAGGGAAGAATTAAATCCTCTGAGTGCTAATAGTTCTTTCTTATATTTACTAGGAAGTATGTACAAAGTAAAAATACTATTTTTAATCTTTGTTTTACACAATTGTTTGTGATCATTGGCCTTCTTCCCCATTATAAACGCTAGATCCGTTTCCAGAACATCTTTCCCTGTCTAGAGGGGTATGTTTGAGACACAGAGCACCCTCCTGAAAAGAATGCAGTCTATACAGATAATAAAATTCTGCACTAGCCCCATTTATACCTTTGGTTATAATGAATTATATCATATTTGCACCAAAGGAAAAAGTTTAATTATCCCTTGTGTTTTGCAAGGAAAAACTTTGTAAACTTCTTGTAATTACAGGCTGCTAAATATTACCTAGAATTGAAATTTGTTCTTCTTGAACATAGAAAACATTATTTTCCGTTTATTGAAAATTCCTGTATTATTTACTTAACTAAAGACTTGAATGTTTCTTTTTGTGTGGGTGAGGCAGAGAAGAAGAAGAATTTTGCACCCAGGATATTTCCCTTTGAAATGTGGGAGTTGTGCATCATTGCACACCAACATTAAAACGAGACCTACACCAACACAAGGCCAGGTTCAAGCCCTTGGAGCGAAATCCCAAGTGTGAAATCTTACGGTGGAGCCCTTGTCGACTTCAGCAAAGCTGGACTTTTATCCGAGGCTTTACCATCCCCTTCATGGTAATGACCATTACAGCTTTAAGATTCAAGGAAGCATGTGCTTTTTATTCCCCCTTATTTTGAATGATGGAGTATAATTACAGTCCCTATGCTCCAGATTCAGTTTTTCCTATTTTGCAAAAGTGCTAAGACTTCAAAGCAGAGAAGATTCATGGGCAGGGCTTTCTACCACAGAACTGCCAAAGAAAATGCCACTTTTTGAAAGGCTGGTTTCTGAAAAGTCATTATATGATTTTAATATTTTATTCTGCATGTTGTTTTTAAAGCTCTAATCCTCCTACAAATTCCCCAAAGCATTTTTCTTGAGGGGTGGAGGGGGTTCATTCTGGAATGCTTTTTAAAATCAGATCTATATGAAGGGCTATTTAAACTTGCATTACCCAAGCAGGAAAGGGAGTTAATTTGAAAACAGAGTGTAGCATTTCAAAGCATGGAATGAGGTAAGTTTTCAGCACGGAGCTTACTCTTCACCCTGTAAGTTGCCATGTAGACAGTCTTTCCAGATCAAAAACCTATAATACACCCAGGATCTAGTTAAAACTCTTCATGTGGAACCTGATCCTGCACATCTTTCTCAAGTTGGTCATCGCCAGTCTAGGTCATTATGAAGAATTAAGCCAGGCCCATGATTTTCGATGTTAAAAGAGCTAATGCAGCAGTATGAGCTGCAAGTGGTTTCTGACTCCTTTCATTTCTGTGAGAAGGCAGTACCCTGTCTGGCCCTTTGATGGGACGTGCAGTAAGCACTCTAGACATTTCAAGCATATCCCCGTACAGCTGAGAGGACTTTAGAAGTCCTTGCGCAGCTGGTGGAGAGCAGCCTTCCCTGCTCAGGTCCCACGGGCCCCTTTGGCCAACTTACGTGGCACGTAAATCTGGGAGCTGAGAGTGTTATGCACCTTCCTACCTGTGCCATTGACTGGTTTCTTTTGATGCCTTTCCATTCTCCTTGAGCATACCTAGCTTGACTGGCTTTTTTCTTGTATAGTCGTTTGTGCTGAGATTCAGTGGGCAGTGCATTTCTTAGGTCCCTGTGGTGTAGATCAAGAGGAATTTCTTTCTTGGGAGGTTGTTCAGACTCGGGCCAGTGTAAACAGGATAAGAATCTCCCTGGATGACACTAGTGGATTTAGAATGGTTTTATGTTTGTAGAGCAGGGGAGCAGGGATTTTCTTGGAAGAAACAGGCAAAAGTCCTATTTCAAAAGCTTCAATAGCAGTTAGGCTTTAATAATACACTCCCTTCTTTACTTTGCTATGAATACCTGCCAGAAGAAAGGAAAGGATTTCTTTCTTCTGAATCCCAAATGCATTAATCTCTGAAGTGACTGGTCAGGGCAAAGTTAAAGTGTCAGATAATGATATCTGGAGTAGATTTTAGTAAAATACCTCAGTATTGCATATGGTTGAAGAAGAGGGAGGGTGTTTTGCTTTTGGTTTTATACATTGCATCTGAAAAACCCTGTTTCCTAAAACTTCGCAGTTCTACTGTGACAAGGGGTGGATTTTTTTTTTACTTGTTTGTATAGTTATCTTGCAACTTTTATTGCTTTGTAATTTTTTATAAAACCGTTTAGGTTAGAAGGGACCTCAGGAGTTCTCTAGTCCAACCTCCTGCCCAAAGCAGGATGAGCGATGGGGTCAGGCCAGGTTGCTCAGGGCTTTATCCAGTCAGGCCCTGAAATCCTCCAAGGACCGAGGATGCACAACCTCTTTCGGCAACCTGAGCCACTGCCTGACTGTCCCAATGGGGAGTTTTCCCCCTTCTATCCCTGTTTCAGTTTGCGGCCATTGTCTCTCTGCTGTGTACTTCCCTCCTTATCTCTTCTCAGAGGTGCTGGATGTCAGCTGTCAGGTCCCCGAAGCTCTTCCTTCTCGAAGCTGAACGAGCCTTGGTCCCTCAGCATCTCCTCACAGACCTGTGTGCCTGCCCCTGGCCCTCCCCTGGACTTGTCCTACGTGACTGTCCTTGTTCTCACCCTGGGGCCAGAACTGGACGCCATATTTTAGGTGGAGCCTCATGAATGCCAAGTAAAAGGAGGTAATTGTTGCCCTTGATCTGCTGCCCGTGGCGCTGCTGGTACAGCCTGGGATGCTGCCGGCCCTCCTGGCTGCCGGGCAGGCTGTGGCTGGTGCCCAGGTCGCAGCTCAACACCACCCCCAGGTCCTTCTCAGCAGCCCTGCTCCCCAGCCAGGCAGCCTCCAGTTGGAGGCCACACAGGGGTTGTTCCCCAGAGTATTCCTCCCTGGCGCAGAAGCAAGCCCTTGAGCTTTCTGAAGACCATTTCTTTAAGGAGTCAAGAGCTCGGTGATCCTTTCTGAGCACAAGAAACCTGCGGCCTAATAACTGTGATGAATTCCTTCCAGTGGTCTTTCTTCTCCGTGGGAATAGAAACGTGGTGATGGCGTTTCTGTTAAACATGTGCGACCCAGTAATGGTCTCCATGGGAGACTGAGATGCACAAGAGGGGGTTCTACTGCACACTGTGTTTCTTGAATCCTATTAGGGAAAGCAAAGCGAAGCGTTACTTCTATTTCTAAAATGATCATTAGTTGTTAAAGCCACCATTACTTTCCAGAAATACCATGGTGCTATTAATAAAGCAAAAAGTACAGCAAAAAATGCACTTCTGATTACTTACGTAAAGATGAACTCTCAGTTCTGTAACTGGCATCTACACTTTATTCTGAAGGAGCAGGAGGGCTGCCGGGAAAGGAATGAGGGAGAGTAAAAGTCTGAATTCTGACCTTGGTTGTGCCGGCTAGTATGCAGGGCAGCTTGGATCCAAATGTGTTTTAGGAAGGACTTTAAGATTTAGCTTGTTAAATCTGGACAAAATGAATTACTGTAACAAAGGAAGAAAGCAAGCCTTGTAGTGATAGGACAATAAGGGTTTTATTCCTGTTTTTTCACAGAATTCCCTTGGTGATCTTGACATTTTTAGGCTGTGTGACTTGATCAAGCTTGAGTGCCTGTGGGTAGGCACCAGACATTCTTATGCAGAGATGCTTTTAGTAAGCAGTCTGATTTTGAGGGACTTTGATCATCAAACCTCCAAGTTCCCAACAGGACAGAGGATGCTTGTGCTCTGCTTGGCCTCTTAATTTATCCGACGTGCTGCAGTCTGACCGGATCTCCCCGAGTAAGCCGCTGATGCTTATACAACCACATCAGTGCTTCATGCTTTGTTGCAGGAAGAAGGACCGATTCAATGTGCGGTTCTGCCTTTAAAGCCAGACAAACAGGATTTGGGCCTCCAGTCCCGTTCGCTGTTTTCAGAATCATTTTTTCAAGTTTCTGAAAAAACTGTTGGGAACAGCCGATATCTTGGATGATCCTAGTGCTGAGTGTGAGACTCAGCTGAGTGTCAGCAATGCGAGAGAAAGAGAGGAGATGACACTTCACCTTCTTCCCAAAGAAGCCAGCCTCAAATCTACTTTTTTTTTTTTCTTTTGTCCCAGCTATCAGAGGAAATCTGAGCAGGATTTGAAGAGGAAGACCTTTATAGGGGAGATCTTATCACGTGTATTGAAGCAACCTAGAAAGCATTATATATTTTTAATAGTTTTATGCTGACAATGGTGGGAAGTAAGCTGGAGACAACCGCAACTTTATAGAAGGACATAGCCTGTTACTTATTCTGATATTTATTTCACTCAGTCATGTGCTGGGGTCTCTTGTCTGGTAGTGGCAACCACATGAAGAGGTTGCTCCAAGAGGCAAAGAAGGGTTGCTTTTTCTGGGAAAATTAGGCCAACTCATTTGAGTACCAAATATGGCCTTGGAAAACTACTATGGGATAAATAGCTTTTGGGCTTACACCGAAAGAAACTGCTTACCAGTTTCGAAGGTTGTGATAGAGCACTGAGAAGAATATCAAGAAGAATGACTCTAGGGCCACCCTCTTTCGCCATCTCAGGTGTCCTTGGAACTGAAATCAAGATGAAAAATGATGGCCTTGGGAAAAATGAGCTCTTCGGTTTTAAACCACACGGTGGCATGGTTTTGGGTTGTACTGTGTTAAACTTCTTTGTAGACCTTTTTCTTCCATCCATCTGGTTTTCTTTTTAAAGGGAGATAATTCTTGCTAGCAATCGTCAGAGAAGCTACAAGATTAATTAGTTGGTGATTTTCAGCACTTAGAATTAATAATACTTTTCTGCTGTAACAGTTACGCGCTGCTATTACATACTGGCACTTCTCAGTAGAAGACAGCAATGCAAACGTGTGTTGTAACCAGTCTCTGCTGCAGCACCATTGACTGTAGCCAGCTATTGTTCTCCCGACTCCTGCCTCGGACAGGGAGTGAGAAGTTTCCTGGGATTTAGATGCAGACCTTTTTGATGGGAAGCTGGGGAACAATTAGGAGGCAGCTGAATCTCTCCCTGCCCTCCTCTCCGCTTTTTAAAAATGAAAACTGTGAAGAAGAGGAAGGTGAAAGACTTTCCCTTGCTTTCCTCAGCTGCTGTGCAAGGGGCTGGCTATATATAAAATAGTGATGTTCTTAACTACTTTGGAGACTGGGTTTTTTCTGGCATGTGGTGGAATCAAGCCACTCTAAAGAGAGAAGTTGCTCAACTTCTGGCTCAAAAGGAGGTGGCATTTGTGAGTCGAGGCGAGGTATGAACAAAAGCTTGTCGCTGCCCCACCTGCCAGAAGGACGGGCTTGTGTCTGTCCATCACCTATTGGAAACCGTGCGACTGGCAGCTCCCCCCGAGCAGATGGCTGACATTTATGCTGTTTTGCCTTTGTGTTTCTTGTTTCCTTTCAGGATAGGAGTATACAAGGACCTAGCATTGATTTTTCTGTGCAACTAAAAAGACAAGAAATCTGCTGTGCTTTTGAAGCTTTAGACTGTTGGTTTTCTTATTCCCTGTAGGTCTTCACAAGGTCTTTCATTTCTTTTTCATCTTTGTAGATGCCTCTGTCTTCTCTAGATTCTTCCTGGTGGCTCCTTTTAGGAAGGAAAAGAAAAATGAAATTCTGGTCCCGTTGAAGCATTTTGCTATAGAGCTCCGATTCTGTGCTTAATTCTGCATGGGCTTAACTGGCATCTGTGTTTAATTGTGCTGACACATAGTTGTACATGGGAGTGATCAGAGGTCCCTAGTGATTTGCACCAATGAAGCTGTGTTTGTGTAGTTAATGTCACTCCAAAATGTTCTGAGGCAGAAAAACTTCCAATTCTTACAGGGAGTATCTTCAGGGCCGAGGGAGGCGGCATTCTCCATTGCCTTTAGTCCTCACAAAGACTGTTCCCCCTCTATTCCCATGCAGTCCTGCAAGCTGAATTATTAGAAATTTCTTGCAGCAACTAACAAATCTTGCTTTGCATTTGGGACCCTGTGAGCAAACAGTATCCTTATGATATTAACAATGCTTTTAATTCCAGATCTCTTTGTTCTGAAGGTTCACTGCACAAACAGCATTATGGGTTTTTGATCACAAATGCTATGAGAAAGCAATTGAAATGCAAAGAAAACAGATCCTCATAAAACCATTAACCTTTTTGGTTTTTTTGAAACAGAGCATGCACTGGGAATATACACTGTCAAATGGGTTTCCAAAAGTAAGTACAGTTCAAAGAAAATTGAACATAATAGTGGAATGTACATCTCTTGTTTGGATAAGAAGCATCTAGTTAACTGTATGTACCTCTCACTTAATCTCAACTTTTTTAGTAGGCTTAAGTGTAGTAGTTACCATGAGATAACGTAAGAACTAACATAGGATGTTTGTAAATAATAAAGTAAATAAAGACTGGAGGAGAAAAAATACGAGTACTAGTTTAGCAGCTACAAGTAACCATTCTAGGCAGTTTTTGTCAGCTCAGCTTGAGTTACGCTAATGGGAAATAAGACAACTGAGAAACCTAAGTGGCAGAGAGGTAAAACAAGCCTTAGTGTTTTGCAGGCAATAACTGAAGAGAAGCAGCTTGATCAACAAAGTAGCCAGTAGATGCAATTTTTACCATACTCAGATTAAAATAAGATTGTATTATCCTGTCTTTTGTTTTATATAATTAAATCATTTAATGTTAGTGATGACACTATTAGGGTCTGACATAAGAGTCTGGCATCAAGATGGTGGTCATGCAGAGGTTGCCATCTAGAGAGGCTGTGAAAATCTCCTTGACGGTTAGTCCCTGAATTGAAGTTAAGTAAGGTTTTCAGCCCTCATTGGTAAAGCCTGACCTCTGTACCGGGGAAGATTATG
>NW_010540988.1:0-28460 GCF_000687285.1 Phaethon lepturus
CCTTTACAACTGTGGCCAGACTGAGCTCTATTTCTGTTCATTATAATAAAATAAGCCTACATACATACCGATGCCATGTTTGAGCAGGAAGAATGGATTAGTTGCCCTCCTAACTTACAAGAAGTAAGCTTATTTTTCCATGTTTTTTATATCCTAATGAAATCTGTGCATGTGAACACTTCATGTTCATGTTTTAATCTACAAATCATACCATTTCATGTGTACATCTACTATTTAAAGCATAGGCAGACTGCACTTTTCAAAACAGTGAAATAGGGTGTCATGTGCTGCTGCTGGTGTAATTCAGTCCTTCTGTATTGAAAGGACTTATGTTCCTGCTTTGCACCCCTAACTTAGATCCTGATCCTGCAACTGGCATTCGCAGAAGCATCCCTACATACTCAAAGTTTCAACTGCAATTAACATACAAGTATTCTCAGAAACAAACAAAACAGAACCCTTGACTTCCTATATGATTTCACACATTTTAATTTTCCAAAACTGGTCTGAGTTATTTCTAACCTTTTCAGAATTATATTCAGTCATCTATTTGCAGGAGAACTATTTATTTTTCCTTTTTTATTGACATGCATTTGTGTAAATGATGTCAAATACATAAACTATTTACTAAATTCACTTAGTGGGTGGAAAAAAAACACAACACCACAGAATACCAACACCGCATTCTCAGTGCAATAGTGCTTGGCCTATTTTCTAATCATGTTATATAGAGTAAAAAATTGAGATTGCCACAACATCAAAACCCTTCATCTAAAATTTATGTAATCATAAAGCTTTATATTTCAAGTCTATTGGAGAAGGGAAAAGTAGATTAAAATACTAAAACTCCTTTTCAAAGTTCAGGGAACACTATAAGCTTTAGATTTTAAAAATTTTTAATGTCTGGTATTCAAATATCCTCGAAGTGCAGTGCATGGAGAACCAAAGACTGAAAATTAGATAAATAACATTGATGAAGTGGTAACTGATTTTCTCCTCACTCTCCATCCATCACCACAGTTTTAACACAATACTACCAAAATAACAAGCACTGGAATTCTTTCTTTAAAAAGGATCCCTTAGGCTCAGTTGAGCTTTTCAGATATACCAGTTCTCCAACCATTTTTGCCTTCTGCAGATACATATGCTTTTATAAAGACTGAATCAAACAGCCACCAAAATTCAGATTGAATTGTTTTACAGTCATCTTGTTCTCAACCTGCATAACTTGTAAACACCAACCTGTAAAGACATCAGAATCAAAATATCTAAGCATTTCATTATAGTATCTCAGATGTAATTCTAACTCTGCCTCTTCTGCTCATAGTTTATTCAGACTTGCATAAACTTGGACCACATACATGTCCTGTTTTCAGATTTTTCATAAAGGCATCAACTTCAAATGAAATGCAATGCTAATTCGAACACATCTGTAGATTGGATCCAGTTTTTGAGATGCTGAGCAATAACAATTTCACTTGAGGTTGAAAATGCTATGATAATTAGTTCCTCTAAAAAACAGTTTTATGGTTTCTTAAGCCACCTTTTCAGGTGCTGATTAATACCACATAAATGACTTCAAGACTGTTAGTAGCTGCCACTGCATCTATTTGGAGTAGAATCTTAGCCTTTCCCTTTATGTAGTTAACTATCTTGCACGGTAAAAGGAACTCACACTGAATTTCTTTCAGAAAATGTGTCACAATTTTGTGATAGCATTTCTTCTTTTTAAATTCAGAACAAAATTTAAAAGTGCTAAATTCCTTCACTAAACTATAGCAACTAGGTTAAATGAGAATGTTGTGCTGCTTTATTTTTACCTAGCGTGGCACTACTAATCACTTCTGTCATTGCTAACTTACCTTTCACTACCACAGTATCTGCTCAACACAAGTGAATGTTAAGTCTTCTGCTATGGTCAGTGTAATGCTTTAACAGTTTACAAAATTTACAGGACTGGTGGCATTGATATTCTACTTCACACTATGATCATCAGTCTTCAGAAGCATAAGTGATGATGGACTTCAGTGTCCATATATCAGGAGGTCAAAACTGATGTAAGCTTTCTTAAATAAACAAAACCAAAAAGAAGCTACCTGAATATGACCGCCAGATGAATTTTGTTATCTAGTTACAAAACTGATGGAAAGAGTGAAGAGAAGTGTAACCAGGCATGTACAAAAAAATTCATGCAATATCACAACATTCTACTACTGTAGTAGCCCAGGGTATTTTTATTAGCTAACAACTTTCAGAAACTTATTTTCAAAAGTAGACATTTGGCAGAGCACTTCTGTTTTCTTTTGGACAAAAGGGAGTGATGGGCATATAATTTATCATTGCAAACTGCCACTGGTTATTTCACAGAAATACATATAACATTACAAAAAAAGTCCTTTAATTGACATATACAAGAAACACTACTTTGTACTTTTATACAGAATCATTTATAAATGGTCTAGATATTTATTAAAAGATTTCATAAGATTTCTCTAGGAAAACCTCTCTATGCAACAATGGATGGAAAAGAAATTACATATGCTGAGTTTATCTCTGTGGTTTGCATAGGGGACTCCAGAGAGAAATAAAAGATTTCACATCCAGTTCTCATTAACCCAAAAAAACTTGAGTTTGGGGATATTTATTCATACACAAGAAGTTAAGTTTTTAAAAACACACATGCAATGGAATACATATTTTAAACATACCAGTATACCTTGTTTTTTATAGCTATGATGGTAGACGGAAGGTTAAATAGCATTAGGTGATCAAAAATTCAACTCCAGTATTTAAAGGAAAAAACAAAACACTGCCCTGATTTGCTTTTAATGGATCTGTTAACATTTTCCAAGCTGCAAAAGGGATTCCTGATGCCAGCAAAAATAACGGTGTAATGACAAGCAGATCTACAAACAAAATGAATGTTTTCATTTGTTTCAGATTACTAAATAATAGTAAGTTTATAAAGAAACTTGGTTATACATAAGTATAAAAACATCTATGTGTTGTCAAATGCCAGAATAGGCTTTCAAAAATAGTATTAGAATATTCTTGTTACAATACACAAAAAAAATTGTGTGTGCACTAAAGAGCAACAACTGCCAGATAAAATTGTGCCTCACAGTTCTTTTTCTTAAGCAATGCATATAAACACCATATGTGGACTGGACAGGACCATTCGAGGCCTTTGTTTTGAATTATACCTTTAATGCAGTGAGTTGAATTTAACTCCATCTAAAAACTCACCCAAAATTTTAGCTTTCCTTGAACGATAAATTAACCTAAAGCAGTATTTTGACATTTGTTAAACCTGAACCAGAACAAATTGAACTAAACTGAAAAATTTTGCTGGTTGTTATTTAAGTGCACATAAAACAATATCTGTCCAATACAGAGGCGGGGAGCAGGGCACAGCAAAACTTCCTTACTACCAAATTCAGCTTTGTGTTTATGGAGTGTAAAATAACGTTTTTAGTCTTTTCACATAGTATTCCAAACGGCTTCCACGTACTGTACTGAGTAACACAAATAGTCATTTCTTCATTTAATGCTACATGCAGAGTTTCATTTAGTACCATTCAGATATTTTTTTATGCATTACCTGACCACAGGAAGATCTCTTCCCAAATCTCAATATGTACTCATTTCTAACTTCCTTCATTCCAAATCTATGTTACAGAAGTGCCCAAGAATTACATTTAAAATTAAAACATTACATGAAGATTATTTAGAACCAAATATCATGCTAAAGTTTCCTATACAGATTCTATTTAGAAAAACTCAAGAGGTTCTGCTTTCCAGATAATTTATTCTTATGATGAACTACACATGACCCAGCACAGTTCTTTGAGCAGGATAAGATGAATCCTTGCATTACACTGTTTATATTATGAAAAATAACCATATATTCCTGGCTTTCTATTCCCTTATGGAGAGTTACACATTCACAAAAAGACTGTTTCTGTTTTCCCAGCAGACTTTCCACTTTTCTAAAAATGATTGTTGAAGAGCCTTGCCGAAACCAGGCAATCTAATTATAGTTTATTGATCAGGTCATCATCAGTTATATCCAATAACTCTTTTTTCACAGTTTCTCCAGATTTGCTTTGGTACAGAAGTTAAACTTACAGATCTTTTGCCTCAAATAACAGCTTTGGAATTCTTTTAAAATGTGGTTCTATTAAACATGCAACCTTCTATTCTTCTGGTACAGAGACAAATATAAGCAACAGTTACACAACAAAATCAGTTCTATACATATCTAGGAATAGGATTTGGTCCTAGTATAGAACTATAGCTAACTAAGATAAAGCTATATCCTTTCCTCTGTGCAATACAGGCATCTGGAACAGTTTGGCAAAAGCTTTTTTTCTTTGGTTTTTTTTGTTAGTTTGCTTGGTTGGTTGGGGGCATTTAATTTTTTTAAGTGTTAATGCTTTCTCTTCTCTCTGGCCCCATTCTCTCAGATTTTCTCTGCTTGACAAAAAAGTGTATTATAGACCAAAACCACTGAATATCAGGATATAAATAAAAAGGTTTGAAACCCAAAAAATCATTACAATCACACATCATCAAAACATTCTCTACATATTCATAGTTCTGATGATTCTAGAAATGAAGATCAGTGGTTCAGGAGACCATTATCAATAATAAAATGAAGAGGGGTGGGCAATCAACTTTCTTTGACAATAAAGAAAGAAAAACACTAGGTTCCCCCAAACACTTCGTGCTGCAACCAGTTCTACCAAAATGATCCCAAAATAATTCTCATATTTGATATTAATAAAATAAAATTTTAGTGATGACCTGGTTCTTAGCTTGTTACAAAATAGGTTATCTTCCCTGCTTGCTTAGGAAAAATATATTTTTATAGTTCATTCCTTAGTCTTGTATAATTAAATGACATGTGGGGAAAGATTAAAAAAAAAAAAACCCCACATACAACAGAAAAACCTAGAACCCTCTCCAGAATTTAACTGCATGAACTGGTTCAGAGGAACAGGGGGGAGAGGGAAATGGCAAAGGTCTTCTTCCTTGAAAAACCCTGAACAAGCAGTCACACTGAGCAATTTAGCTGCTGAAGAAAGATAATCAATTCACAAACACAACAGTCTTTCTAGATGAAAGAAACACTTGATTACTCATTGTAACAGGCCAGGAATTAGACTGAAATCAAAAGCAGCTACATCATTAATTAGAGTAACAGAATAAATTGCGTTTCAGAAAAAATACTGTAGGTGTGTAAAAAAAAAAAAGAAAACAGTAAAAAGCATTCATTTATGCTATGCCTCCTAAAAAGAAGATAGATTAAAAATGAAAAGAAAAAAAACCAACACCCTCTCCTGTGTGCATATGTGCACATAACATGCTTTTAAGTTCACTAAAGAAATGTCTAAGAAAAAATGTAGAGTTTAAGACTAAGTTTTAAGACACTAAAGAAATGTAAAGTTTAAGATCCTGTTGAAATACAAGACACTAACAGAAGTAGCTGGCAACGACCTAGTGAGTGTCTACAGGGAAAGGAGATTTGGAAGCAGCATATATGTATGGAAGTACTACATTGCAACAAAGTTCTGATTATTTTCTGTATCAAATTATCAGTTAAATTAATTCTTCTTATGCTTCTTTACAGCCTGTTTTGAGTCTCAGTAAATACAGAGCTGGAGAAAATTCAAAGATTTTAGGAGATCATAGAGAACCTTCTGATTGTATTTGATATGCACTAGGAAAAGATCTCATGCTCTCTGCTATCAACACCATCTCCAGATGATATGTTTACAACCATTACTAAATTATGAAAAAGTTGATGCAAAGGAATACATGGAATGCAGGCAATAAGCAATCCTTCAATATAATGTAAATGGGGAAAACCCTCAAGTACTGCCAAATTTGAGGGATTTGCAGAGTTCAAGCCTGAAAGACCATTGATCCACAAAGGCACGTGGAAGAAATAAAAGCAGAGTGAAGGGTGAAGAGCATACATTATTAAGGTACTCTCTGAAGCCATTACAATGCATGAACTGCATTCCAGTAATTTGCTGAACAGAGCTGGAGTTTTCCTTTTTCTTGACCTTGCTTTGTGCTATGCTCCCTGCTCTCATAAGCCATCAAAATAATAATCCACTCTAATATATGTTGCTGTCAAATGCTCCCAAACTCAGAGATTATTTTAAATTCCTCACATCCTAGCAACATTCACTGGAATGCTGCTGTTTTACTCAACAGCCAAAACTAAGTATTTAGTGATTTTGTAGTATGTTCAGAGTATACGTAAATGCCATTACTTTTGACTAAAAGCGTATGCTTCAGAACAGAAGCAATTTTTCAGGAATGTACCATTTCAAATATATTGTGAAGCACTGATGTAGAATGAATGTTCGATTTTCAGTTTTTGCAAAGTCACTTCAGAAGTATCAGCATTAATTAACTTTTCCCCTCCAACAGAGCTTAGTAATTCAGGTTCATCATACAAATCATTTCATATCATAATACATTTTAAGAATTGTCTATTAGTTAATAGCAACAATTATGAATCGAAAAACAGAGATTCCAGATATATGCAAATTAGTTTTCTGGAATATCTCAGGAAAAACAAGAAACAATAAAACAGTAAGAAAACAGAGATCAGCAGGCTGAAAACAACTAGATGAGCTGTGTTAATGGAACCAGTGAGACAAAATTAGTCTAAGCATCTTTAATCTGGATGTTATTTTAAAATAGAAATGGTTTAGTAACAGAGAAATACAAACACCATAAAATATTTCGAGCAAAATAACTTCAGAACCTATTCTAATAGTATTGCTACACTAGAGGAAGTTTTATTCCAGAAACCATCAGCTGTCATACTGCTGCTAATAGTAGCACGTTACAGCATATATACGCATGTTTTTGTAAATATTCTGGCTCCTGTTCACAAAATCTTGTAACCACAGAAAGGTGCACAATACAGTTAAGATTCCAGAGCCTTCTTTATCACTGCCAAAGATATGATTAATGGGTTGTTTCACAATGCTCTGTGGGATGCTAATCACAGTATGCAGGTAATTATGAAAACTCAGAGTTCACCTCCCACAACTCCATTCGTTGCTTTTTAGTGTCCCCTTCTTAAAATACCTATGGTTCATCACAACAGTCTTCATTCTGCCACCTTCCAGAAGAAACATGAATTCTTCTCAGATGAGTGATATGCACATATAACAATAGCATACATAATTTTTTCCATATTTCTTTGACTTCAACAACTACCGAACTATACTGAAATTAAGACAAGATAATCAAGAAGAAAGGATGCATGATACAGATGGTGCACAAAAATCACCAACTGCTGCAAGCATTCACTGACCAGCTGCACAGTGCTAAGTAGTGCTTTTGGGCCTGTGGAAAAAAGCACCGAGTTATAAGATCATTCACTGTTACAGTCACAGGAGAATCAGCAATCTCCTTGCACCCTTCAGATTATGTTCATGCCAAACACAACTGCAACATAACACCACTGACAACAAAATCAAAGTCATTTGACAATGGGGCAAAATGGTATGATTGCCCTCTGGAAGTTTGCAATCCCAGACTACTGTCAGTCACCAGATTATCTACTTGAAGAGAAATATAAAGTAAATCGCTATTATCACATATAAAGAGTGACTAAAAACATAACCTCCTGCACAGTACTGCAACTGTAACGTGCAGGAAAAAGAACATTTTTAAGGCAATGGAATTTCTAAAATGTAATTGATGAAGAGGAAAGAGACATAAAGCGGTTCTGCCTTCCTAAGCCACTCTTAAGCACAGAAGGGAAAGGAGTACTCTTCTATGGTTAAAAAAAGAATACCATCAATATTAACCTGGTCGGGCAGGAAGGTGCAAAAAGAGGTCTTTTAAAAAATAGGACTTTGTGGAAACATTAGCGTTTTTCCTCAAAAGGCACATATTCAGTGGCAGAATTGCAATGCCAATACACATTCTGAAGGATTCTACCTTTAGCCTAACTGGTGAAATTATACACAGTGTCTAAAGAGGAGAAAGGAGTGATACAACTACTGCATAAGAAGATGCAACATGATCCTTGATTATGCATTGGCTGAAAAGGAGCTGGTAATGCCTTGAGATAAGGATGGATTTCACAGAATTTTTACTGTTACATATTGTATTTTACATAGTATTTGTGACAAAAATGTTACCAGCAATATGCTGACACTGGTATGTTGATAACCTGTTGGCAGAAGGGAATATGGTACTGAGAACTGAACTGGGATTCCTCTGAAATGTTCTGTAACATGTTTGTTCCCTGAACAATAAAATGAAGTCTCAGTTCCATCTGCAAAGCCAATGGCAATCCTTCTTCCTTTTTTCCATCTAATATGGATGTTCTACTAAATAGCCTTATTGCACTCCAATACATTGTGTCTCCCATCTGTGCTTGCCAAGTAGCCTTTTTACCACCAGAGAAGGTCTGAAAAATCATTTCCTAAGCTATGTCTCCCCTTCTCCTAATCAGTCAGTCTTTCAGGTACCTGACACCTCAACCAACTGACAGAAAGCACAGATTCTGTTTATTCACATTAAGCAAGGGGGAGTGAGGGGGAGAACACAAATACCATTACATTTTTCCTGTGAGAATCTCTCCAAATTATATCAGTTTCTATGAGGAGTGGTTTGGTACCACCCTCAAGAGAAATCTTCACTCAAGTCTTCAAAACTCCTCAAGTAACACCTCAAAAGATTAGGCTTCTTAAATCTCTAAAATGAGATACACTTCCCCTGAATGATTCTTATAGCTCTTTCCTAAACCCCTTCCTACTTCCTAAATTTATTTCTAAAGACTAGACCTGAAACCTAGCATAATATACCCACCATGGTCCATTAATATTGTATACAGCAGTAACACCACTTCTCCTACATTCCTCCTGCTGTTGTTTTATTAAAAAACAGTCTCTAACCTCTCAGTGCAATCTACAATATTAGTCTCTAGACCTGGAATCATGCATTTGGCTCTATCCAAATAGAAGTTCTTCAAGTAAGTTCAACTTGCCAAGCAATTTAACAGTTAGTGATCTCTTTCCATCATTAAAATTAGCATATCTTTACAACTACAACTTTTATAGAAACTGACAGTTTGGGGGATTCATCAACCCATTTTAATGCAGTTAACATGAATTACAACAAATATCTTTAGGAAAAATCAATCTGATTGAAAGGCACTATCATTAGGATCAGTTGCAACTGAATCACCCTATAATTAACATATGTCCCGATCGAGGTTTTTTCTACATACTGGCAACGCATCCGATTTTTCTTATTCTCTTTAGATTCAGGTTATCCCAACATTTGTTTAAAAACAGAAGCAGTCACCAAAAAAAACAAACCCAAGACTGACATGCAAAAACAATTAAATGAAGATTTTCCTATGCTAACAGGTTCTGCCAATTTCTGAAGCATTTATGAGACACCATTTAACATAATCCAAACATAGACACAATAAAGAAGTATTGAATCATCAGTGTAATATGATTACATTATTTAAAAAAAAAAGAAAAGCCCAAACAACTGCAGAATATTTCTATATTGTAGACATAGCCTTGGCATTTATCCACATCCTGTTCTTCTCTCCATGACAACTACAATTTCTTCTAATGAACAACAAAAAGTGGGCAAGACTAACACCCCCAGTCTGTCATTTTATATAAAATTATAATATTAGATAAAAATTATAATATTAGATAAAAATTCATAACCCACAGATACTTACATTAGAATTGGTTATACCAGCTCTCTGTATTTCATATTAAAAAAAGTCCTGTGACATAGTTCCTCACCTGTTTAACTGCAGGAACTTGTGAAGCAGTAAACATATTCCCAATAAAATGAGACTTTTTGTCTAGCTATTTCCTCTTATCTTCTCTCCTTAAACAAATTGCCAACACTTAGTTTTAGTTTAGTGCAAAAGTCTGATCTCAGACATTTAAGGTGGTATCTATTATCAATGATATTTGAAATTTTGTTTTTCAGGCACTATAAAAACATTAGTCATTTATAGCCAAATAATATCCACCAGGTTACTATCTCTAATTCTGCCAAATTTATAGTCCATGTTTTAGATATGGAATATTTAAGTTTAAAAGTAGATGCATTCAAGATCAAAAGTTACTTCATCCATTGGAAGAAAACATTTAAGGTAAAAAAGAAATTAAAATCAAAAAATTATTGTAGTATGCAAAAAGAGATTCTATGCTGTTTCTGGGCTTCCTTTGCAAAAAGCTGTTGTCGCCATGCTCCACTCACAACACAGATAGCCAATTAAGGAAAAAATAAACAGCTAGAAACTAGACATTAAATCATAAACTGTCATAAGGTTATCCAAAGGTTATTAGACCACTCCTCTGAGATGAGATCACACTTGCTCACGTCTTACTACTATTTATGAACTTCCAAAGACAGACATATGCTCTTTCCAGTCTATTGCAGTGCTTCACAAGGCATACTGCATTAAGCTCTGCTAGTAAAAATTAAAGTTTATAAGGTTTTGTGGCATTCTAAAAGACCTAGAACAGCAGCACTTGATCTCTGTATTAAATCAGCCTCAGTTTTTTCAAGCTCTCCTCACAGGTCATGGACCCAGTGTTCTGACCATTGGTACTATTGCCTTTTTGGACTCTCCAGTTTGGCAAGGTAATTTTTATTTGTTTGCATGTATTGAGTGCATGTCTCAAAACCAGACACAATGAGCTAATTGACTCTATTTCTACCCTAAGTTGAGCAGAGGGATTTACACAGTGTTTTATGACAGCATGTGCTGGTTTTGGCTGAGATAGAGTTAATTTTCATCATAGTAACCAGTATGGGGCTGTGTTTTGGATTTGTGCTGAAAACAGTGTTGATAATACAAGGGTGTTTCCCTTACTGTTGAGCAGTGCTTACACAGAGTCAAGGACTCTTCTGTTTCTCACATCACCCCACCAGCGAGGAGGCTGGGGGTGGACAAGAAGTTGGGAGGGGACACAGCTGGGACAGCTGACCACAACTGGCCAAAGGGATATTCCATACCCATATGATGTCATGCTCAGCACATAAAGCTGGGGGAAGAAGGAGGTGGGAGGGGAACATTTGGAGTTATGACATCTATCTTCCCAAGTAATCCTTACATGTGATGGAGCCCTGCTTTCCTGAAGAGTGCTGAGCACCTGCCTGCCAAGGGGAAGTGGTGAATGAACTCCTTGGTTTTCTTTGCTCATGCATGCAACTTTTGCTTTACTTATTAAACTTTCTCTATCTAAATCCACAAGTTTTCTGACTTTTAGATGTTCCGATTCTTATCTCTATCCTGCCATGGGAGAGTAAGTGAGTGACTGTGTGGTGCTTAGTTGCCAGCTGGGGTTAAACCCCACCATAGTGCTTCCATTTATTTATTCTGGTATGACATTACATTTTCAGAACTTTTTTTGTGCATGATACTGTTGACTTAAGGTCAGCTCTTAGCTCTCAATCTTTTTCTTCAGAATTCTCAGCCATTCCTTATTCTGCATTTGCCTATTTTATTTTTCTTTAATTGAAAAGCAGTATTTTAAGATTGCCCATAATGGCTTGTATCCCTGGAGCACAAGTCTTATCTGGAGCACAACTCTTATGAGGAGCGGCTGAGGGAACTGGGGTTGTTTAGTCTGGAGAAGAGGAGGCTGAGAGGAGACCTTATCGCTCCTGATAGGGGGTTGTGGCGACAAGGGTGTTGGCCTTTTCTCCCAAGTAACTAGTGATAGGACAAGAGGAAATGGCTTCAAGTTGCGCCAGGGGAGGTTTCGATTGGATATTAGGAAAAATTTCTTCACTGAGAGGGTGGTCAGGTATTGGAACAGGCTGCCCAGGGAGGTGGTGGAGTCGCCATCTCTGGAGGTGTTCAAGAAACGTGTGGATGTGGCGCTTCAGGACATGGTCTAGGGGACATGGTGGCGCTGGCTTAATGGTTGGACTTGATGATCTTGAAGGTCCTTTCCAACCTAGTGTTTCTGTGATTCTGTGATTTTTCCCAGATTATTCTAATTTGTTGGTTCATGTTAAATTCTAATCCAATCTTCCAACTTCTCTGCAGTCTCTCAGCCTGGTATCATTTTTCACAGTAGTGAACATGCAAATCAATGGATACATTAGTAATCTCTTTTCTTGAGAGGGAAGAAGACATGAAAGACCATTGTTTGTGTTCCTGCATCAGAACTGACTTACATAGAACGTACTTTTAATAAAGAATGTATTTCAGACAGACAGCCAAGCAATAAGCCATCTTTCAAACAAGAATACAAGCTAAATGACTACCAGAATAAAAGTTAACTGAAGCCGAATGTTAGAACAAGAAACGGACTCACTGATCCTCAAGTGAGGGGGAAAGCAGTAAGCAAGAAAGATATTGCAGTTTACAAACACAGAGGGATGGTCTATCCTTGTTGCTGATAAAAAGGGCAGGGTTAGATCAGCAACATACCCTTCTAAAAAGATATTTTCCTTTTCCATCAGGAATCGTATGCTCATCTATTTAGATATGTAGCAATAAAGTATAACTATCCAAGATTTCAGATGCCCCTACAATTAACCTTAAAACTCAAAATACAAAGGCCTTTTGCAGAGATTAGTTTATCTTCAAATGCCTATCACAAATAAATCTAACTTACAGTATGTCCAAGAAAGGATAAGAAAGTGTTTTAGAATGTAATAAAAAATGCCCAATTGATCTTTCGTTTTTAATAAACTGCAAAACCTCAGTTCATAGATGGAATGGATTAGACCAAGTGTGAAATATGATGAGGAAAACAAAAGGCGGGGGGGGGGGGGGGGCAACGGGGGGGGGGGGGGGAGACTACCATGGGAATGTTTTTACATGTGAGAAACATCAAGAAAAAAATATTAAATAGGTAGATAGATTAAATACTGTTTTTCCCAGCCAGACTCTGATAGCAGAAAATAGTTCTGAACACAGTTTGTTATACAATCTGACAGGAAGCAGGGATCCAACACAATCCATAGATTGCATAATCAGGTAATACGGGAAAGGTATCGCCTTTGCTCTATTACTTAGTTACTTGCCTCAGCCTGCCATCACTATCTAGATCTTACCTAGATATTAAGCTCAAATCAGCTTTCCTCTACTGCTCAATCTCCCTTAGTAGTTAAGCAATCCATACAAATCCACTAGCTTAACTAGTGCTCCAAACACTGCAGTTTATAGACCTGCACAAATCCTCTTAACTATCCTCCCGCACAAATTGAACAGAAAAGGGAAAAAGAGGTTTCACGCAGCTCTCAACCACTGTGGTTTGTCCTCCTAAAGGAAGGATTGCATCTCTACAAAAGACGTAACTATCGCCACAGTTTACAGACAAATCAAGGTAGTGTGAACACAGTACAAAATGAAGTATAGAAGCTAAGTATAAGGAAGCATATATGCATGCATCCACACTCACACTTAAACAAAAAAAAAAATCTAATTTGCAAAACGGTAAACTAAGATACAGATAAATTGCTGTATTATGTAACATCATGTATGACGGACAAGCCAATTCTGATAAGAAGTGAGGTTTTGACAAGGCATGCAAGTTCTTCATGTATACTTTTGATTCATTTCCAGGGCCTGGAGTACACAGATATTCCACATGGGGCTGGGGGTGGGAGAGAAGACTATTACAGATTTTCTAATTGTCTGCTAAGATTTTTTTCCCCCAAATCATTGTTTCTATTTGGTATTGACAGGTCACTCCTACTAACAGCAAAGGCTGGGAGGGATCTGGTGAGATTAGCCAGTTCTAGTCTAAAGCTCTCACAGAAGCCACATCTGCTCTTCTCTGAAGTCAAATGATCTATTTCTAGTCTAGTGACTTCAACACAGCATTACCACAAACTGCTGGACAGATCCACTGACCGGCTGCTGCCTAAAGGGACGGACAGGTTATGCTCCCACACTCTTTGCTCCTGCCTGGAGAGTCTCATTTCTTCCTTTGCACCACTTTAACACATTCTGACCGCTTATCTGAGCTGATCCAACCCCAAACCGCAAAAGAAAACTAGCCACCTTTTTGCTGAGTTTGTGAGATAAATCAGTTAACCGGTTTCAGCCAGAGTCAAATAGGGAGGAGCGCAGGGTTTGGGAAATGGAAACAAACCCTTTCAGCAACAGTAAGCAGTTACAACAGCTATAAGCAGTTACAACAGCTAACCCAGTTTCAAGAAACCTAACTGGAAACTGGATGCTTGGAAAGCTACCACCATATTCTTTGTTCTGTCCTGGCCACGTGGTCCACAGAACATCATTTTAAATCCCACATTTCCTTTTTTTTTTTTTTTTTTAAACCATTCATTAAATTCTTAAGCTAACAAAGTACTTCAAGAGTTATGACTGTATAAATAAATCATAATAATTAAGAGTACTTTAGATGGCTTCAGCTTGACAACCATTACTGAAGTTGGGTGAACAGTAAAAGCATCTCATCTGTAACAAATTTGCTTGAGCTGTTAGTCTAATTTGTTCAATTGTGAAAATTCATGATATTTTCACAACCTTCTTATCCTTACCATAATTAACAATACTGATCATAACACTTGGATCAAAAAAGAATAATGTCATAACATGCTTGATTTCCAAGTTCATACCTGAATTGACATTTCAGTGAAGTTCATTCTTTAATCCACTTCTCAAAAAGAAGAGAGTTACCTGTCTTCTAAGATTTATCTTTTATGATACACTTATTTATTTAAAAGGTACTTGCACAGACCTTCAAAAACATAAGAATCTGTAGTATTAAGTTTTTAATACTCATCACCATTTGAGAAAATCTAGCACTGGATCTAGGATATCACAGAGCACACAATAGTTTCCAGCCACAACAGCTTAGTTACAACTCTCAGAGAAACTTTATAGAATAGGTCCTGTGCCCAGTTTCTACAGAAATACTGCTTGTCTCTGTGAAATACATACAATATCTGCAATACAGATGAAAGGGCCCCAAAATACTGTCAAGGAACAAGGGCTTTGTACATAAGACAGAGGATACATAATGAATCTATCAAAGAATTTCTTTTTAGAGGTGAGAGGCAACGAGGAGAAGGGAGAGAAATGGCTGTAAGAAGAAAAGAAAGGTGAAACAGGTGTCTGATTGATCCAATTTTGTCAGTGATCTGACATAAAAGCAAAGGACCTAACCTCCCTTTTGCAAAGTTTGCTTTTTCCAGCTGACAAGGATTTATCAACAGAAGGGCAGTTTTCAGCTGCTGTTTAAGTAGCACAGGTCTTCATCTAGTTTCTTTACATCTAGTTTCCATCCCAGTGAAGGCAACATCACAGAGGAAGAGAAGTACTTACTTACCAGCAATAAATATTGTTCAAATTAATACTTTTGGAGACTCTTCTTCCTCACTTTCATTTTGAAGCTTAGGTAATTCGCTGAAAGTAGAAGATGAAAAAAAGATCATTAGTTTTTATCCTTTTTGATCTTGATCCATGTTTTCATCCTTTGACTATTATATGCAGCATTCAAGAGATGCATACAAACACTCTTAATAAAACTATTGCTCAGAATTTTATATGATCTGTGATTAGATGACTTGTAGCAAAACTCTTATGAAAACAGAAATTTATACATATGAACAACTTCTTTTTATACTGAGGTCCAAAAAAATAGAAACTGTCTGCTTCATTGCCAGAAAAAACAACAAAGGTTAAGTATAGACCCTTAAGGTTTCTGTGAAAACAAACTAAGAAAGCGAGGGGGGAAAAAAAGCAGTTGATTCGTTCTTGGGATATATATAGCCAAGCTTCAGGAAAAAGAACGCTGAGAAAAATTACAGAATCAAGATCCCAAAACCAGATGTCAAAAATTAAAATAGTAAACTCCTCAAACTGAAATAGTTGCCATATGAAAAAGAATAGGTTCTACCTTTAAAACAGATGTAAGCAAATTAAGTTGGTTTGTACCACTTGTTTATTTATGTTTGTACATAACATAACATACATAGTAGACCATATGTAACATAGTAGATTGTTTTAAACAAAAATCTTACTTTTAGGTGACCAAGGCATGGAGTTACTACATTGCTTTGTAACAGTGGTCTCGCTAATTCAGAATTGCTGCATACTACTCAACTAAGTGCTGATTCTTGGCCATTTAACAGAAAAGGAATCAAAAGCTGCACATATCAGACTCTGAAACAGCAATAAATTGGATGTTGAAAAAGCTAATTTATGAACCTGATTTCAAGGAAAGGAATAAAACTGTAGAAGAAAAATAAATAGGAAACCAGTTAAAGCAACAATAGTACCAGGAATAGGAGTGGAGAAAATGATAAATGCTTCAGATAATTGTCTTTTACTGCAATGAAAATTCTGCCAAATTAGTCTTCGTTTTGAATGAAAATTAAGTGATTTTGTATTTCCAAGAGAAGCTTCAGGAACTGTACTGTTAAATTAACAAAGTGAATGAGCAACTCTAAAAATCTCAAAGCAGCAACAGTGATAAAAACAAAGACAGACTAATTCTGTATTTTCTTTTTCATGTAATAAATCATTTAAAATAATCAGCACCTACAAGGTCAGAGCCCATGAACTTCCAAAAATGGAATGCCTGGAGAAAAGAGTGAGATAGCCTATTTTCATTGCCATTTGAGATTGACAGTTTGGGTACACTTCAGATAGGGCGGCACTCAACAAAAAGCACACAGCTTTTCCTCTGATAAAGGGTCTTAGAACCCCAACCAAAAAATACAACACTGTTACCCCATGTATAAAAAGTAACATCAGGGTTTTAGCTTTCCAGAAAAACTAAACCTGTTCTTTTATTGTACCTCTCATCAAATCAGTTACACCACCTGTTTCACAAAAATGAAGAGGTGAAACTATCAGCTGAAGGTGAGTCAGAAAGCCAAGCAAAACTGAACATGGAGCCCATCTGTTCCAAGAGCTAGCCCTACAGTAAACCAATGGTTACTTTTAATTTTATATGAAGCATTATTCTGTCTCTTCTTACAAGTCCATATCTGCAATCCCAATAACAGGCAGAAGGTAGAATATTATGTGAGCCATACGTACGGAAAAATAGATTTAGACAGGCTGGCTCATAGTAAACATGAAGTGGGAATGTTTACATTTCATGTAATGAAAAGAACTATTACTAAATTTACATGTTGATTTATCTGTAAGCAACAGAATTACAGGCAGAACCAAAAGACCAGAGTCCTACCAGGCTGAGCAATTCACTATACCCTACAAAAAGCCCCCCAAAATTTTAAACTGTGGTATCCTAACGTAAATAAAACCACACAGAACTATAAAAAGAAAGCATGACTATTTGGGTCTTTTTTGCCACACTAACATACAGTCAGAGTGAAGTAGCTACTTAGCAGTTGTTGATAAAGTAGAGGGGGAAAAAAAAAAAAATCAAAAGTTCCAATGTAGTTTATACCTCTGCTCCAGGAAAATTTGTCCACAACATAAATAATTTTTAAAAACAAATATTACAAAACAGTGAAATATGTTGAGTTAGTTCAACATAAAACGGTCCAGCCTAGCCTGTTCAAGTCATTTGTAGCTTCACTTAATAGATTCTACCTGTATGACTGTCCTGGTTTCAGCCAGGATAGAGCTGGTTTTCTTCACAGAAGCTGGTGTGAGACTGTGTTTTGGATTTGGGATGAGAAACTGTTGATAACGTGCTGATGTTTTGGGTTGTTGCTGAGCAGTCAAGGACAGTCCAGCTTCTTGTGCTGGCCTGCCAGCGAGCAGGCTGGGGGGGCACGGGGAGCTGGGAGGGGACACAGCCGGGACAGCTGACCCAGACTGGCCAAAGAGATATTCCATACCATACGACGTCATGCCCAGTACATAAACTGGAGTTGGCTGGGGGGTGGAAATCGCTGCTCGGGGACGGGCTGTCGATCACGGGGTGGTGAGCAATTGCTGTATTGGGCATCACTTGTTCTTGTACATTCCTTTGTTGGTATTATCATTGTTGTTCCCTTCTTTCTTTCTGTCCTATTAAACCGTGTTTATCTCAACCCACGAGTTTTTTTTTCCCAATTCTCTCCCCCATCCCACTGCGGGAGGGGGAGTGAGCAAGCGGCTGCATGGTGCTTAGTTGCCGGCTGGGGCTAAACCACAACAATGACAATGAAATTTTAGTCTAAGTTCCAAGTACTGTTTTGCAACCTGCTATGCACTGGTTTTAGAATATTTTCTTGTAGCCCAAACTCTGTTCAGAGTAACTCATAAAGCAGTAACAAAGGCTGTACTGAAATAAAGATGCAGGAGACCAGCAACTTTTTCTCCATCTGTAAACCTATTGCTAAGAAGAAAGAAATAAAGCCCTTTGTTTTAAGATCATCACAGCTAATGTAAAGTGAGGGTCTATTCCAGGATCTTTTTATGGAACTGTGGAAAAAAATAGTCCACCTATTCCGAGTCATTCAAAGCTTTAGAACTACCAAACAGCTTACAATTTTCCAGCCTAATATTGCTAACATATGCCTGAAAAAGGAATTCTATTTATGATGTAAAAACTACAACTATTTAAAAAAAATCTTTGCATTTGTTGTTCAATCATCTCAACAGTATTTACAAATAACACTATATTAACTAGACAGTGGTGCTTTCCAGATAAGTTTGCCCCTCTTGCAAAGATCTTTTTGAAGATAAAGGTCATGAAATGACTTTGCAGATAGGAAGTTTTAGTTGTATGCCCAATTCTGACTTTGAATTGGTGGGTGAACATGGACTAGTCACTATCTTTTATTTTTAGAAAAATTAATATATTAATTAAAATATACATCCTTACAAAAGGTTCAATACCACCCGGAGTGTTTAATCCACTCTCCTGCATTACACAAACATATTCAAAACAAAGTCTGAAATATTTCATCAACACTTTTTGTGTAATTTAAGTTGTATTTTAAAAAGACGCAAAACTTGAATACACAACAGCGAGAGATTAGAATTCAAGGATGCCAGCCACACTGTAAATGCCTCCAGCTACAGAAGTGTTAGACGAAAATACCTATATCACCTCAGGAATACAGGGGTGGGGCAGGGAGAAGAAAAAAAGGAAGCACTTCCCCCTTCCCTTCCCAATTTGACTGGGGCAAACTGATTTAACTTTGAATACAGACACTAGACACATGTGCCAGGCCAGAATTACTTTCCTAATACCATAGGAAGAATCAGACACCTCACTTAAAATCCCACCTTTAGTCAACGGCCTCTGCTTCAGAAGAAGATGAATTAAGCACCAGAAGAGAAAAATAAAAAAATTAATATTCCCTTCTGATCTCTACAAGACACAAGCGGTAGACCTGAAAAACAGAATTCGTGAAATTGGAAACTTTGCAACAAATAACAATCAAATATTTTCTTGCCTGCTTTATCCTCTTTCTCAGAGATTGCTGTTATTCCAGTACAAAGGAACCTCATATGCTCACTTTTAATTTCTGACTCCAGGATCAACCTTATCATCCTACACAGTCTTTTTACATAATGCATAAATACATAAAACATCATCTTGAACCACTGGGTTTCTTTCTCCCCATTACGTTTTTGTAAGACTAGCCCTCACTCTCTGATTTTCAAACAAGATTTGTTATTGATTTGACCCCTCAGATGTATTTATTTTCAGTTGTTTCTCTCACATATACACCCTCACACCCAATAAAGACTATTCTTATTTCTTCCTAGGCTTTACTTGCCAAATTCTTTCATTTTCCTTTAAGAAAAGTTCAACTTCAGCATAATCACACTAACAGTTCTTTCTTTTCCAAATACTCTATCTCTTCTGAGTGTGACTGTGATCAGAGATGTATACCCTCCTAAACACAAACCAACCAATGCTTTATTGGCTGGTCCCAATGATCGCTTTTAAAACCTAGGAACCAGCTGGTGTGTTACTCCCACATCATCTGAGAAGGAAACAGATCAGGATCTGGGTCATACAACAACAATCTACCCCTGATTACCAGTCTAGTTACACCAGGAGTTCTTGTCAGTGCTCAAGTATATGAGTTTGCTTTTTTTTTTTTAAATAAAATCATTTTCTATTATTCCAAACATATCAATCATCCTCTACTACTAAGTATGATAAGCCTGCCTTCTCTAGTACTAGCAACTTTGGAAGCACACAGACCACCTTTTTAGCAAAGTCACTTGCTTATTTCAGTGCCAGCTTTACAGTTTCAAGTAACAGGCAGAGAAGTGACCGAACCTATGTTAGGGAAAATATTACAATAAAAGAATCAATTTAAACAAAAAAACCGCTCAAAACAAACAAACAACAAAATCAGCTAAAAAGTTACACTGAATGTTTTTTCATGTTTGGTAAAGAAAAGCAAATGAAAAATTATTCCTTCTGTAAGCCAAGTGAAGCTCAGAACATGTGTTTTCCAGTTTTAACCATAGCTGAAAATCTGAACTTCATTTCTCTTACACCCATCAATCCATTTGTCTGGTATTACTGTTAGTTGTTGATGCTAAGCAAGTTTCCTTAAACAAATATGGAAAGAAAATACAACCCAGTGGAACAGAGGGAAAGGTAGTCATTTTAATATATGTATTAAAAAAGATAAAGATATATATACACATATAAAAAAGATTATCTATAATCTTATATGGTCATTGTTGACTTAATGGTCAAACTAAAGTCCCTCCCACTGTAAGAGATGATCAGGTTCAAGTCTGCCTGAGGAACCTTAACATGCATAAGTCTATGGGACCTGATGAGATGCATCTCAGTCATGAGGGAACCGGCTGATGTAGTTGCCAAGCCACCCTCCAGGATATTTCAGAAGTCATGGCAGTCAGAGGTGAAGACCTTAGAGACTGGAAAAAGGGAAACACTGTACTCATTTTTTAGAAAAGGTAGCAAGGAGGACTCTGGGAACTATGAACCTGTCAGCCTTACCTCTGTGCCTGGGAAGATCATGGAACAGATCCTCCCAGAAGCTATGCTAAGGCACATGGAGGACAGGGAGGTGACTCGAGACAGCCAGAATGGCTGCAAGGACAAGTCCTGCCTGACCAACCTATGGCCTTCTATGATGGAGTGACCACACCTGTGGACAATGGAAGAGCTACCAATGTCCTCTATATAGACTTCTATAAGACCTCTGACATGGTCCCCAACAACATCCTTCTCTCTAAACTGGAGAGCTATGGATCTGATGGGTGGACTGTTTGGTGGATAACGAATTGGCTGGATGGTAGCATCCAGAGAACGGTGGTCAATGCCTCAATGTCCAGATGGAGATCAGTGATGACTGGTGTCCCTCAGGGGTCTGTATTGGGACCAGTACTGTTTAATATCTTCCATGATATTAGAATGATATAGACAGTGGGATTGAGTGCACCCTCAGCAAGTTTGCAGACCACACCAAACTGAGTGGTGTGGTTGACACACCTGACGGACAGGATGCCATCCAGAGGGACCTGGACAAGCTCAACGAATGGGCTCCTGTGAACCTCAGGAGATTCAACAAGGCCAAGTGCAGGGTCCTGCATCTGGGTCAGGGCAAACCCCAGTATCAATACAGGTTGGGGGATGGAGGGATTGAGAGTAGCCCCCTGGAGAAGGACCTGGGGGTAGTGGTGGATGAAAAGCTGGACATAAGCTGGCAATGTGCGCTTTGCAGCCTAGAAGGCCAACCGTATCCCGGGCTGCATCAAAAGAAGCATGGCCAGCAGGTCGAGGGAGGTGATTCTGCCCCTCTACTCCACTCTGGTGAGACACCATCTAGAGTGCTGCATCCAGCTCCCTGCCTTTCATAGCTCTAAAGAAGAGAGAGACTGCATTCTTCTCTCTTACATTGTTTTGACTCCCCTGTATTGCTTCTGCTTAGTTAAGCTAGTGCAATTGGAGGATGTTTATTCGACCCTAACAGAGAATCTCTACTGTGCCATATTTCCTTGTGGCTGCTAAGAAAAATCGGCCTCAAGTGAGAGCCACCAAAATGATCCGAGGGATGGAACACCTCTCCTATGAGGACAGGCTGAGAGATTTGAAGCTGTTTCAGCCTGGAGAAGAGGAGGGTCTGGGGAGACCTTATTGCAGCCTTCCAGTACTTAAAGGGGGCTTACAAGAAAGTTTGGTCTGACTTTTTAGCAGGGCCTGTCACAACAAGTCAAGGGGTACTGGTTTCAAACTAAAAGAGGGTAGATTTAGACTAGATATAAGGAAGACATTTTTAACAATGAGGGTGGAAAATACTGGCACAGGTTGCCCAGCGAGGTGGTAGATGCCCCATCCCTGGAAACATTCAAGGTCAGGTTGGACAGGGCTCTGAGCAACCTGATCTAGTTGAAGATGTCCTTGCTCACTGCAGGGGTTTTGGACTAGATGACCTTTAAAGATCCCTTCCAACCCAAACTATTCTATGGTTCTAGATATATTATTTTTTAGTATTTATTTTATATTTTTAATTTTTTTAAAAAGATTCCTTACTTCTAAGAGCTAAAGAAAAGCTGTAATATGCGTAATGTGCATGGATCAACACCAAATCATCTAACTTCTACTGCACACAGAAGAAAGGCGCTCAGAAATTAGCTGTTTTGCAGTGAATTGCACAGGATTCTTTCTGTGGTCCAATTTTGTAGAGAAGATTCCCCTTCAAACAAGCTTTGACTACCACAGATTTGAGAAGGACATACAATTGTTCAATGAAATTCTACTTTACTTAAGATACAGATTTGGAAGACTTATTCCTCAAAATTCCTCAAGACAAGCCTGAAAGACAGAGATTTCCTCACACTTGTTTTTCCTTATCAGATAGGACTTTGCCATTTTGACCTTGTTCTAAGAGGACAGCATTTTTAATGGCACAAATAAGTAGAAGCAAAATTCAGTATCATTAAGTGCTCATCCTTACCAGAAAAAAATACAAAACAGTAGCTATAAGGTATAAAGCCCCTTCATGATACTGAAATTTTCACACATAATGGTTTCTCAAGGCATAATCAAGAACAGTCTACAAAACTGATACAGTATGCAGAACAGTACATAATATGCTCATTTCTTTCATGGACACATTAAAGGGCCAAACTAAGAATTAAGTTATTAAGTAATATCCCAAATATAAACACATTTTTAACCTATTGGTTATTGGTTTTAACCTTGCTAGGAGGTATGTAACCCAGAATGTAATAAACCAGTATGACACTGCGCAGTTGTCAAGTTCTTTCCTGCTCCTCTCCTTCAAGACACGTTGGCCCAACCACTTGACTCACTTTTCCCTTTTATTTAAAAAATACATGACCCTAGGTGACACATCCCAATATTCCCAGAAGACAGGTCACTGTTGTTCAGTGCCCCTAGCCCTACATTTTTCATTTTACAAAGTTTCATGTATGCTACAGTGACATTGCTAATACATTACACACTTGCATGTGCAATGCAAATTTGGGAAAACACTGCAAGCACTGGACCTCTCTTAGCTCTCTCCAATCCAGGAAAACACGTTATGTTTCTTTTCCCAGGAGTCCCACTTCAACTCAGCCATGTGAAGTGCCATCTGTGCTTTCCAGCCTGGCAAGCTAAAAATCTGCTATCATTCATATCACCAGTGAGCAAATTAAAGGCAAAGACTGTCCTCTTTAATAAAATAACAAGACTTACACAAATGGCAATCTAGATCATGGCTCCAAAGTGATGAGTAGTGAGCATGGTTAGTTAAAGGGTCATAGGGAGGAAAAAGGTGGCAAACAGTAGACTATCTTCAGAGCTTCCTTGATCTCTGTAAACTAACGCAAAAACTATGGAGAATAAAAGAGGAGTAGCTGGAAATCTCAGAAAGTAAACAAAAATATGACTCCACTGACGCAACACATTTAGTGGGATACTACATAAAGTTAGAGGGCATACTCGGCTCAGGAAGGACAGACGGTGGAGCAGGAAATCTTGTCTTGAGTACCTAAGGTTTACATACTTGTTCTGAGATTCAGAATGCAACAGAAGCCAAACACTTCACATAACACTAAGATGAGAAAGTTACAGTGAGAAGGAAAGTGTAGATCTCCTACAAATTACCAAACAAGAAAATTAAAGTGGATGAGGGTTTGGAGAGACTATTGAGAGAGGCTGTTTGTTTCTTTTGGGATCTCTTGTTTTGTTGGGTTTTTTTCTAGACAGCTAGCAGAATCATTCAAAGCACAAGATTTAATATTAATGATTCACAGGATAGGCCTTTCAGGAAGTAGATCATAGATACAACTAAGTTAACCTCTAGTTGGTAACTGGCTTGACCACTGGATTTACAGAAGTTAACCTAAAAGGTTACATCAATATACTAATGTCTGCAACTACCCTAGATACTGAAATGCAAATCATCATGTTAGAACAAGCCCTGAAATACTTTTGATGAAGGTCAGCTGTACTCTTCCAACCTCTGGGAACAGTCTGAGGGTTATCACATGGCTGGGAAAACTTCCAAATTGTATTGCGCATGCAGCTACCTGGTTTGAAGGCTGAGAGATTAACAGAAAGGACAAATCTCAATCCATGCCAGCTGTCCTCAATACCAGACAATGGTCTGCTTTATTAGTGCTGATGCAGCCAAAAGGGATTTGAAATCAACCAGCTTAAGGAAACAAAAACTATGCACAGATAAAGTCTGAAAGAGTACACAAAACTAAAAAAGGGGGAAAGTAGTAACCATCTTTAGAAATTTACCAAAAGAATGAGGAAGTTTAGAGGCAAGGAAGTCACACAGAAAGAACACTCTCTCTAGACACAGGCTACTGAAAGAAAAGACTGAAAAAAAGCTGTCAGGAAAGCCCAATTAAGAAAGTTGTGAAGCAGGAATACAGACAACATGAAGAAGAAATAAAGGCTGAAATGCTGACAAAACCTGTTCTCTTGAAATAAGGACAATAAACTCAATAAGAAACAAACCTGTGTCTGAATTTGAGGAATGAAATTGCTTTTGCAGTTATGGGTTAACTGTTATGGGTTACAGTAATTAGTTCAAAAGAGAAAGCCTATCCTATCAAAAGACAAGGCTATGAATACAATGTTTGACAGTCCCAGCAAAAAAAAAGTAAGACCTAAATCAGCAAGCTTCACAGAAGAAGAATGTACCATGCATGTCACTGAAAAAATAATTGTGATGTTAAAAACACAACAAAAAGGAACATGGCTGTAAGCCAAAAAAGAATCTATTTTGACTCTGTTTCATATTTATATAAAAGAGCTAGAATACCTTGCATTATGAGGAATTATTTTAAACTGTGGGATTTCATTCAGCCTATCAAACTTCAGATATAAAGGAGATAAAGTTTATTAAAATTTTAAAAATACACACCTTACTACCCACTACAGATACTGGCTACCCCTGCAAATTCTACTACTCAGTCTTTTAGAGTCAGGCAAATTTATATTGGAAGAGAAGTGAACACACAAAAGAAATACCAACAGCAACAGAATTACTAAGAATCCCTATGTATATATTGAAACAACTCATGTAGTTGCAGATTAAAAGAAACAAACAGCATCTTCTATTGTGCCTTAGATGCCTACCCTGTTCCTTCCTCTTTCTTTTTTTTCCTTCCTTCCTTAAAAAGGTAAGCTCTTCAAACCTGCCCACAGTGAGCACACAGTTTGATAATACTATGGAAATTACACTAGAAATTCATACATAACTTCATCTTTCATTTTAAGTTTTTCAAACAAGAACCAAATAAAACTAATAGCATTTTATTCCAAAGTCAAACAGCTTGAGTGACTCTACTTTCATTAACTGATTGGTCAAATAGCAGTAAGGTGTGACATTAACAAGATTGTGGTCAACTTCACTGCTGTGATGCAGAACCATACCAGCAGCTGTACAGATTTCAAAGATGGTATCAATTTCACACTGCTGCCCTTGCTGCTCCATGGGAAGGCTATGAACAGATGCAAGCAGTGGTCAGCATCCAGGACACTGAGAAAAAAGGAAGACACAACACTGCTTCCCTTGAGGCAAGGTAGCACTTCAGCTTCATGTTTATCAGACGCAGGCTAATCAAAGGTAGTTCTTCAAACAAAGGTCAAGAAGACTACCAAAGCTGAGATTCTAGCAATCAAGATCAAAGAAGTGGTCAGGGACTTTCAATAAGAAAAATCTGAAAGACATTTTTGAAATTTGCCTGTTAGGTGGCTGACAGTGCCTGATAATGAAGGAAGCTGAAAATTTGTACTGAACATAATTCCATTACAATTAATACTACACAAAAAAATATGCATTTTATTTCAGTACACCAGAAAATGCCTTTGAAACTATTCCTCAATACTACACACCAAGCTTTATAGAGCCTAAATCTTAGGGAAAAGACATGTACTAATACTATGGTAGGTTTCATTTCAGAGAGGTTTCAGGTCTTTCAAATTACTTGTATTTGACATCTTTTCCTTTAGTAAGCTTCATCACAGACAGACTAATATAGTGTGATATTAAGAAGAGACTATTGCTAAATATATGCACAAAGGTTCATACCGAAGTGGTTATTTTCCTATCTCCCACTTTTACTACCCATTAGGCAATCTTGCATTCCTCTGTTACTCCTCTGATGCTTAATTTATTAAGGAAATTTTTAGAAAATCATACATATGTCTTCCCTACTTAGGGATAAAAAGCAAATATAATCTTTAAAGTTACACATTGAGTTTAATCAAGCTGAATTTCACCTTTGTATCTCTTTCAGTCTATAATGTATGAAAGAAAGCAGACAGACTCACTGCAATGAATTTACTGTGGGTTAAAGGCTCCACAACTGAGAGTTATTCATTCCCAGGACAAGTATATATTGGTTATAATTCAGGTTTCCCTACACTATCCAATGACTGTTGCACAAGCTACCCTATGTGACCAGTATTAGATATAATCTAGTACAATTATATAGTTGTGTATACATGTATGTCCATATATGCATAATATGGACATGTATAATCTATACTATATGTATAAGCTAGTTTTCATACAGCAAAGAACTTCAGAAATTATACCAAACATCACTTCTGTCTTCCTTCATAACAACAGCTTCACATAGCCATAGATCACCCTTTCCCACACAATCAAGAGGTGCTGACAGACACCATGCAAAGAAGTACTCAAACACCAAGGGATACGGAATCGTGAAATTGGGTTTTCTGCTAAATCCTGATCCGAGTAAAAGGACAGTAGGAAAGGAAAAGGCAGTACATGGGAGAACTCAGGGAAGCATGAGAGAAAAAAAATTAATACAATATTAAAAAACATTGACTGTAATCTTAAGCCTGATGTAAAAGCACATTTTGTAGTAGCTTTCACCATACACATACAGAGTTTGACATCAGTACTGTCCAACATTGAACTCATTAGAGAGCCTACTGGATAAAGAAGGACAAAATTGTCACTACGCTTCATACATCTCCATCAGGAAATAGAAAGTCTAAAGCTGAAAAACAGCAAGATATAACATAGCTGAGAGACAAAATGTTTTGTTGAGGCTCAGACTGCATCCTCAAGAACTGGTGACTCTTCCTTCCAAATATCTTTTCTTCATACACTACACATGCTGATCGAGTAACTGTCATCAATTACACATATGTAGTAAATGCAGCTTAGGGAACACAGGCCCCTACAATAGCATAAATGCCATTAGAAATCAGAATTCGAAAGACAATATCCCATTTTTGTTTACCATATTCCAGCAGCAACTTTTCACATGGATATATGTGCTACTAATACACCACAAAAAGTATTTACACACTGATTATTCTTAAATACTGTCACAGTGTATTTCTGGGGTTTTTTTTAATGTTAGTTCATACTAACTGTGCACACCTGGGACTACGCACCTGCAAAATAACAGTAAGTCTTCACACAGCACATCCAAACACAGTTGAAGAATTCTCAGATGCAAATTCAGAGTTCACAGCACTTTTTGCTCTATAATCACATTTGACCTAACATATAAATTAAAAAAATGCCCTCTGTTCTGAGCCCTACATACTCTTCAACACCAGGTGATGGCAGTTAATAAACGCCACATTGATGCAACATTTTCAAGCAACAACCAAGAAAAGAACCGTCCAAAGGAGCATTACATATGCTTCCGTTCCAAAGCACTTAGGATTTCAAAAAGCACAGTTAAAGCTATCATCTCTTTTGATAAGATATGTCTAAACCAGATGAAGAAATAATCAATCTCCTTGTGGTTGCTTCTGCCAGGGAACGTAACAAGTTCAAGGTACAACAATACTACACATTTGTAAGAGACTTCAGGAGAAAAGCCACTAGCAAAGATTGTCAATCTAAAGATTCCCTGTTTGTTTATGACTTTGAGGAGCACTTGAGTAAGAGAAATGCCACACAGTAACATTAGGCACGCAAGCTGTTCTTTACTGCCCTAGAAGTCAGATCAATGGAAACACTCTCAATAAAGAAAAAACTGTACTGACTACATATGTTTGACTTGCAGGTGCCACTGAATTACACCCGCTATT
>NW_010540988.1:28491-32448 GCF_000687285.1 Phaethon lepturus
AGCAGGAAACAACAATCTTCATGAACTCCCAGGATGCACCTTTGCTGTCTAACACAGTGTGAGCATACTGGACCATGTCACATCACTGTCATGAGAAAAGATAGTTAAATGAACATTTAAAGACTGTGAAAAAGTGTTTCCATATTTACAATAGCTATATAAACATTAAGAAAGTCAGAGGAAAGATGTTTAGAATCTATACGCACTTTTGAGACAGCACTCTGAAATTAACAAGATACAATTCTGCTTCCTGTTTTTCAAATTTCTTTCAAAAAATAACCACGTAATTGATATTTTGGTTGACACTTCTAATGGGACACTAAACCATATCTCCATCTACTAGCTCAGATTTTTAGAAACATAAAAAATGAGCCATATAAATCTACAAAAACAAAAAGCCATCAAGATTAATCATTTATTTTCCTAAACAATCTATAGCAAAACACACTCAAAATAGCATACAGATGCCTTAACCAACATGGCATGACTTGACAATACCTGAAAATCTTTACTACATTGTATCATAGCCAATTTATGCTTGTCTTCTAAAATACATAATTCTTTCATAGATCTACTCTACTTTATGGAAAGGGCTCTCTGCCAAGAGCAAACTTGGAATATTCCAGGTCATAGTGCTACAGAAGGGATCCCCAAAGTTAACAAACCGGTAAAATTTACATTATATAAAAGTATTGATCAAGGATCAGGGGAGAGAAAAAAATATGTATCTCATTAACAAAAACTGCCAATAAAAACGATTTCTATTTTATCTTTTCCAAATGCAAACTGATGTCAACCTGGCATAAAAATTAAGATACGCTTTTATCTAATGACACATGAAACTCAAAATATTGAGTTGTCTAAATTACTGTCCAGAAGCAATAGTATCCTTAAGTACTGAGTGCAAATGAATTTTAATAATTCAGCATAAATCCACAGGCACTTAGAATGTCCTAACCTGAGAATTCAGTTAAAACTCACATAAAAAATGAACAACCTTATCAAGTAAAAATACAGAAAACACTGCAATTATGTCTTCAGATAAACTAATGCAACCCCTTCATTTCAAAAATTAATTTCAATCATACTACTTACCTGAACAAGATTACATCATTCCTGCAGAAATGCTGTACTGCTACCTACCAGTTCCCTACTTTTTGCAAAGCTGTCACTAGCTCTTGAACTACACTTGACTACAGCCAATAGGTCTAACCTAGCATAAAAATTCCTTTACAGTTATTATAATTGATGATTATAGGAAAAATCAAGTCATATTACATGCTAATGTATTCATCAAATATTACTTCAACAAGAGCTAACCATAACTGCAAAAACTGTCAACCAATTATCAGAATTCTGATATACATTCAGATCTTCTGCATTTACATGCCTCAGGCATTTGGACTAATAGTTTTGTGCTCCCTCTGTCTTTGTAACTCATTTAACCCTTTCTCGGGTATGCTCCTTTCCATGCTGCATCTGACATAAGGTGAAGCACATTATACATCCTCAGATTAATTTACAGAAAGGAAAAAAAAAAGCAAGACTTTGGAACAATGGAAAGAAGATGTATCAGAAGACCATTCAATCAAATATGAATCTAGGAATTATTCTGCATGCAATAAATAAAAAAATGCTTGTGGAAAGCATAACTGAGACCCAGGAAGTCATTTTACAATTAAGACCCATACATCTCTTAAACTCCAGTAACCTGCATGCTTGTGAGATGAGTAGTCTCAATACGGCTTTTGGCACAGCTCTATCTTTTTCGAATCCAGTCTCAACTACATGAAAAAGTGTTCAATGCCAACAGAAGAGCATCCTTCCTTGAGAAAACAAAAAAATCCACAACACTGCAATGAATCACAAAATGGGTGAGAGTAGAAGGGACCTCTAGAGGTCATCTTGTCTGACCCCCTGCTCCAGTGGCGCCACCTAGAGCCAGTTGACCAGGAACGAACATGTCCAGATGGCTTTTGAGTATCTCCAAAGATAGTGACTCCACAACCTGTCTGGACAACCTGTGCCACTGCTCAAGACACCCTCACAGTAAAAAAAAAGTGCTTCCTTATGTTCAGACAGAACCACCTGTATTTGAGTTTGTGCCCATCGCCTCTTGTCCTGTCACTGAGCACCATTGCAAGGAGCCTGGCTCCACTCTCTTTGTACCTTCCTCTATTGATTCTGACCAAGAGACAGTTGCCCATGTAGGAGTAGTGGTCCACGTAACAGTTAATTTGAGAGGGTACTGGCCTGTGCTATGCTGCCTCAATTCCTTGGCAGCTGCAGGATATACTCAGCCCACTAATTGTAACAGAGGAGCCTACAAGCAGCTCCCACTTGATACCAGTGATTACACCACCTGTGTGGTCTTGCCTTTTATGTAAAAGTGCAGCAAGAACTTCTCAAGAGACTATCCTTTAGGAAGAGTTGGGTTTATTTGTGAGGGAACTATAACACAGCTCAAATGACCAGAAGGGAGAGCTTCTCTCCACAGACAGGATCTGCTGTCCTCTTCACAATATGCCGGGAGGGGGTGGGGGGGGCAGGGAGGGGATCAATCCAGGCTCCTCCAACTGATGCTGCACAAACATAGGGTGCCCAGCATCTGAAAGGATGTAACATTTACTTGCTATCTATATTCCTCTTCATAGTCTGTCTTATTAAAACAGTTCTTATTAAGTCATTTGTTGTCAGGCCTTTCTTACTGGGATCCAAAAAGTACACTGCCCTGTTTCTCAGCTTACCTTGACTCCAGTACCTCCCTTCAGGTATTCATGTACATTGATAAGATTCCCCCAAGCTCTCTCGTCTCTAGGCTAAACAGTTACAACTCTCTCAGTCTTTCCTCATAGGAGAGATGCTCCAGTTCCTTCATCATCTTCGTGGCTCTTTGCTGGACTCTCTCCAGTATGTCCATGTCTCTCTTGTACTAAGGAGCCCAGAACTGGACACAGTACTCCAGGGGCAGCTGCACCAGTATTGAGTAGAAGCAAGGGATCACCTTGCTCAAACTGCTGGCAACAATTTTTCCAGTGCAGCCCAGCATACTGTTAGCCTTTTCTACTGCAAGGGCACATTGATGGCTCATGTTCAATTTGGTGTCCACCAGGAACCCCAGGTCCTTTTCTGCAAAGCTGCTTTCCAGACAGTCAGCCCCCAGCAAACGGGGTTGTTCCTCCCAGGACTTGGCATTTCCTTCTGTTGGACTTCATGAGGTTCCCACCAGCCCATTTCTCCAGCCTGTTGAGGTCCCTCTGAATAGCAGCACAACACTCTGGCATATTAGTCACTCCCCACTGTTTTGTGTCATCAGGGAACTTGCTGAGGGTGCACTCCATCCCCAAGTCATTAACAAAGATGTTAAACAGGATTGGACCCAGTACTGACCCCTGGGGTACACTGCTAATTACTGGCCTTCAGCTAGATTTCGTGCCACTGATCGCCACCCTCTGGACCCACGCATCAAGCCAGTTTTCAATCCACCTCACCGTCTGCTCATCCAGCCCATACTTCATCAGTTTCTCTATAACAATCTTATGGGAAATAGTGTCAAAAGCCTTACTTAAGTCTAGATAGACAATATTCACTGCTCTCCCCTTGCCTACCAAACCAGTCATTTTGTCATAAGGTTATCAAACTTGGTCAAGCAGGACTTCCCCTTGGTGAATCTATGCTGACTACTCCTGATCATTTTCTTGTTCTTCATATACTTGGAAATGGTTTCCAGGATTAGTTGTTCTATCACCATCCCTGGGAACAAGGTAAGGTTGACTGGCCCGTAGTTCCCTGTGTTCTCCTTCTTGCCCTTCTTGAAGACAGGAGTGACATTTGCTTTCCTCCAGCCCTTAGGCATTTCTCCCAATTGCCATAAGCATTCAGATTATTGATAGTGGCCTCACAATGGTTGACCGTATATTGTCTAGATATAGCTAAGTAAATAACTTGCATAGGGAA
>NW_010540988.1:32479-32711 GCF_000687285.1 Phaethon lepturus
GTGAAAGAAAGTGAGCACGTTGCCAAAACACAGAATGCCTTTATAAAAGGGCAGTGAACTCACGTATCCCCATAATATGGAGGGTTTTCTGGGAAAAATGGCATGAGTGTTCCCTGCTTAAATATCAGAATGGTAGAGTGAGAGAGCACAGACAGACCCTGCAAGTAAGACCAATGAGAAAAAATTGCCACATAGCAACACAGGAAAAAAAAAAGTTTGAGTTTGTTTCAGC
>NW_010540988.1:32737-42374 GCF_000687285.1 Phaethon lepturus
CAACACTGGAGACATGCATCTGGCTAACTAATCTACTTAGGTAGGCATACAAATCTGAGAGTTCCCCTTCTATACTTGTGATGAATGAGCAAGCCCGCCCTAAACAGCCACAGAATTTAAATAGTGAAGCCGAGGCTGATATAGTTGGAATAGAAACATAGAATCATTTAGGTTAGAAAAGACCTCTAAGATCATCGAGTCCAACTGTAAACCTAATACTGACAAGTTCACCACTCAACTATGTCCCTAAGCACCAGGTCTACACATCATTTAAATACCTCCAAGGATGGTGACTCAACCATTTCCCTGGGAAGCCTGTTCCAATGCTTGATAAATCTTTTGGTGAAGAAATTTTTCAGAATATCCAATCTAAACCTCCCCTGGCGCAACTTGAGGCCGTTTCCTCTTGCCCTATCACTTGTTACTTGGGAGAAGAGACCAACACCCATGTCGCTACAACCTCCTTTCAGGCAGCTGTAGAGAGCGATAAGGTCTCCCGTGAGCCTCCTTTTCTCCAGGCTAAACAACCCAGTTCCCTCAGCCGTTCCTCATAAGACTTGTGCCCTAGACCCCTCACCAGTTTTGCTGCCCTTCTTTGGACACACTCCAGCACCTCAATGTCCTTCTTGTAGTGAGAGGGCCAAAACTAAACACAGTATTTGAGATGCAGCCTCACCAGTGCCTTAGCCCCCAGGGCACACTGCTGGCTGAATAGTAGATGTATTCATAATCTACATAAGAAAATATGCCATGAAAGGCAGAGTCTTGGAAGTCCTAACTGAAAATATAGTTGGTCACAAAATTGTAACTGTCTCTGCAAGCATGGACAGCATGATCTTATCTCCTGTAGAACTTCAGAAAACAGTGGACTTGGAAGTAAGCAAAAATAAATGTTCTGTAAAACAGTATCTCAAACTCATTCTGTGGAGAGTCTAGGATCAAAACATCTCTGGCTGAGAGATACGAGCATATCCTGTAACATCTCAAGACATGGTTTTATGACCTTACTGTCAGATTTCAGTACTTGGGATATTTCCTATTCTTTGCCCAATAGCTTGAAGCAACTAGGGGTATATCAGAGATGTGTGTTCAGCATGCCTGCATGGCATAAACTGCAAGCAGGTGATTTTGTGCACACATATAGAGAGATCTGAAGAGCAATAAACTGAATAGAGACTTCTGTAGACACAGAATCTGCTGAATTATTATCTATCATTACCTATGCATGACACTGCAATATGTTGTAGAAGAAAATCAAACATGCATTTTAAATTATGCTGAACTCTCTGTATCTTGTATGTATGCCTAGCTCCTCGAGAGACCAACATTTCTTTGCTCTAGGTTGTACTGAATCCCTCATCCTGTAAGAGCGCTAACCGTTGTAATCAAGTGGAAAAGGAGGATAAAAGGGCATACAAAGGGTCCTGCTGCCATCGAAGGAAAAAAATTGTTTCGGAAGAAATTATCAACAGCCTCCTAAGGGACTCCTGCTCCCTAGGAAGTACACAAAGTCTATTCACATCTGCAGACTTTGAAGATGTTGTCATAGGGTGTGATGTAAACTGTCATATTACCCAAGTTGCCATCCATCTTTACAACCTGGTAGGGCAAACTTAACAGTATTGATACTTAGTCCAGCATCACCTCACTGAAGTTAAAAGTGAGCAAAGTTGCAGAGAGAATGTCTAGCAGTTCAAATAAAAATCCAGAGCACTGACTAAACATCTGCAACAAAGAACAACTCAAGGAAAACATCTTCCAATGCCACTGTGTCCTAAACAGTGGGCCACATCAAGAGAAAGGTGTAATACTGTCCTAACTGATACAACTTGAAAACACCCCAAGCAATGGACAGATCAAAAAGTAAGCTGTTGTACTGTTAAAAAAAAAATCCCAATAGAACTGTGAAACAGACTTAATAAATAGAAATATGAAGACATGTGTCCAGAAGATTGTGAACAGTGAGCAAGTCTTTCCAAACCTTTTAAAAAGCAAAAAAACCCTAGACCACATACAAAGGAAGTGCAGAGACTACCTAAGCACACCAAGGCATGGCATACTACCACAAAGGTGTCTCAGTGAAACAAAACCATAAATAGGGGAAACAAAAAAAATGATTTTTTTTTTTTAAAGGAAGATTTTTCTTCTGTAAATTCAAACCTTGCCCTGAATAAGGAACAAATGTTTGCAGCTGAGAAAAACTAAAGACATAATGTGCCCAGTCTTACACAACTTGGGGTGGGAGAAAAACAGGAGAGGGAGAGAAAAGAGACCATCAACACGCTACACACACTGCAACAGCAAAAACTGTTCAGTCTCAAGTATACAATCATCTAATGTGTGAATATCCATACCAATTGTCAAACAGAGAAAGATGCTTAGCCAACACCCAGAAAGAGACGTCAGCTAAATACAGCATATCAGAAATCTGTGTAAGTGTTTCAGATATATGACATGTTTTATCATCATAAATAGAGGCATGGAGCTAAAGACAAAGTCTACAGGCAATTTGAAAGCTCACATTTTTGAAACAGGTCACCTGGTCAACAGAAATCTCCCTACAGGCAAAGACTTTAAAGAAGCTTAAACTCAAAAAAGCTTGACAAATGTATTTTTACCCATACAGATCAGACTTACCATAAAAAGTTACTATGACACTGAAAGTTCTAACCAAATTATGGTGGAGTTCAACATAAGTAATTTAATAAACTAAAGATGAACATTGGGAGGTTGTTGAAATAGAATCCTTACTGTTCTTTTACAAAACCTTTTGGAAAAGCATTGCTTTGAAGAAAGATTCTAACACACAGCAAGTCAGAATTAACTTCCATAAGATATTCACAGAAATGTTCCACAAGCTTCTAAAAAAAGTCTTTACCTTGCAGAATTAATAATGTCATGGTGATATTCATTGCTATTAACTGTCTCACAAAAGAAACTTTCTAATACTAGAGAAAATTATTCACCTTACCACTATAAAGTTATGAAGCAAACATACAATGAAAGCAGACTCCTAAAAAGCATTTACATTCAGAATTAATATTGCTACCATAAAGCAATTTAGCAGCCCAAACTTCACCAAATTCTAGAATGACCAATACCTGCAGTGTTTCATTTTATTTTGAATGTATTATACCTGAAAATAAGAGATGTAAATTATGCTTTATTATTATCTATTATTCGATGGAAGTAAGAAAAATGGTTGACTCGCTGGAAACTATGCTTTGATAAAGAAATCACCACTTGTCTCAGGGAGGATCCCTAAAGATTACAGGTTAGCAAATACACATAAAGGGGCAAAAACCTTGGAAATAGTCATGTAAAGACTTCCTCACATAGCACCTCATACTTGAATAACAAAAATAAAAAAATACTAAAAAAAAGATCCCCATCCTGTCATTTAACACTAGCTCTTTGCCACAGGCCACTCTTCTGACTTGAAGACTTGTAGCCAAAAGTCTTCCATGTATCTTAGGACTACTTCTTTTATTTATTCCCCATGCCCACTCTGAAAACACGGAGGTGGAGGGCGGGAAGGGGGTTAGGGAAAAGAACAGGAAGAAACAATAGTCATGTGAGAGAACTAGTATATCATGTATGGCGGGGGGGGCGGGGCGGGATTCAGAATTGATTGCAACTGAATTAACAGGTAGTCAGAAAATCATCATCTTGAAATTATGCTTTATGAGCTAAAGAAATAATATAAATTTACATACATATGACAACAAATGACCCATATTTTTAAGGCTGTCATTAATATTTCCTTGTGGAAGACTCATTTTTCTGTTTCTTTTAAGTTGCCAAAGTCTTTCCAAGATGACTCATTCTGTGCCAGGTATCCATCTCAAAGCTGAGCTACTTCAAAGTTTTCATTGTACGCAAAATATTTTTTCCCCTTTCCAAGGAAAGCTACAGATAAATACACTTTTGCCCCACTGCAAAAGGCTGTTTTTCCTTTTAAAAGTTTAATCGCTTGCGTGCTTTAAGCTCCACGTGCATCGGCCTAAGAGACAGCAAAATGCATATCCTGACACACAAATAACGTGTTTGTCAAGCTCACTGTAACATTACTGTTATTGATTTTCTGTTGATATGTTATAGCTGAGCCACTTACACATTCCCTCTGTACTGACTGCATTCCAGTATAACACTTCTTGGAAGCTAAGCATCCACAGTTGCAGAGTCACAGGATAATACAGGTTGGAAGGGACCTCCAGATGTCCATAGTCCAACGTCCTGCTCAAAGTCAAGTCAACTATGAGATCAGAACAAGTTACCCAGCTTTATCTAGTTGGGCCTTGAAAACCTCTAAGACAGAGGCCATGCAGCTTCTCTGGTGCAACCTCTTCCACAGCTTGACTATGCTCATGGAGAGAAAGCTTTTCCTTATATCTAGTCTGAATCTTGTTTCGATTTATGACCACTGCCTCCCATCACACGCCTCAGTAAAGAGCCTGACTCCATCTTCTCAGTGACATCCTCAAAGATACCAGCAGGTTGTTGTTAGATCCTCCTGGAGCCACCTCTTTTCCAACTGAGCAAACCCAGCTCTCCCAGCCTCTCCTCACAGGGCAAGTGCTCCCGCTTCCTAACCATCTTGGTAGCCCTCTACCAAATTCACTTGTATTTATTGATGTCTTTCCTGTATTGAGGGTCCCAAAACTGGGCATAGTACTCTAGATGTGGTCTAATGAGCATCAAGTAGAGAAAGATAATCACCTCCCTCCATCTACTGGCTATGTTTCTGTTAATACAAACCAGGATGTTGTTGCCCTTTTCTTCAGGGGCATGCTGCCGCCAGCCTATGGTCAGAGAGCTGTCCACCAGCACCCCAGGTTTCTCCAGCAAAGCTGCTTCCCAGCCAGGCAGATCGCAGCCTGTATCACTGCAAGGTGCTTTTCCTTCCCAGGTGCAGGGCTTTGCATTTGTCCTTGTTGAATTTCATAAGGCTCCAGATGGCCCTTGTGTCCACAGTGCCAAAGTCCCTCTGAATGGCAGTCCCATCATCATGCATATCAACTATTCCCAATTTGGTGTCATCTGCAAGCACAAGAGGACTTCACATAACCTTCTCGGGGTGAACCCCTGAAGTACCCCACTTGTTACCAACCTCCATATATGACATATTAACCACTACTTTCTGAGTCCATCCATCCAACTAGTCTTTTACCCATCTAGTTTCCCATCCATTCAGACTGTAATGTCCAAATTTGGATACACAAAAATTGTTGGAGGCAGAATTGAAAGCCTTGTTAAAGTCAAGGTAAATGAAATCTACTGTTCTTCCTTCATCCAAAAATTCAGCCATTTTACCATAGAAGGCAATCAGGTTAATCATGCATTATATACCTTTGGTAAATCCATGCCAATTGTTCCCTATCACTTCCTTCTTCTTGTGCCCAGAAACGTGTTCCAAGAACACCCATGCCCTTAATTTCACAGGCATGAAAAGGAAGCTAGCCAGCTTTGTAGCTCCTTGGACTGTACTTTGGCCTTTTTTGAAGTATGCCTTTCTCCAGTCACGGGGAAGCTCTTCTGATCTCCAAGATATTTCAAAGATGATGGGGAGGGACCTCACTGTGACTCTGGCCAGCTCTATCAACATCCTCAGATGCTGGGATTACCTTGCAGAGGCTTGAGCTTGAGGAGAAGGAACTTGGCTTTAAAGATGGTAAACAACCAAGGAGGAAGTGGAGAAGCGCATGACATTCTCATGAGCAGCAAAAAGGGAGGTACGGGAGAAAAAGAAGGAAGGAGAATGGTTATAGAAGAGCGCGTGGACCCTTGCAGGCAGCCAATCCTGACTGTGTGAGAAGCGCATGGACTGTGTGTGGTAACCAATCAGGATGCATTTTGTGGCGCGTGAGAGAGTGTAACTGTATAAAGAGCAGACACTTGTAGCAATAAAGGTCTTCGGCTTGAATCCCTGCCAGAGTCTGTGCCTTAATACTCCACACTCAGCACATTTGGCCACATGGACTTGTATGATTTGAGTTCTCTCAATAATCCCCAACTCAATCCTCATCCAGTGCTGGTACCTACTCCCCTCAAACCCTGCCACTAAGCACAGAGGCCTGGGAGACCTTGTTGGTGCAGACTCACAAAGGTAAAGACATGTCCACTGTCACTAAATGACATATCACATTCAGAAACAAGCCCATATTTACTGGTCCAGATTTTTACTACTAAAGTACTAGAAGAAATTCTCTTGCTGCCCATGACCTCCCTTGCAAGTGTCATCTTTAGGTGAGCGTTGGTTTTCTTGATATTGCAACACACCAGACAATGTTTCTAAATTTCTTTTGTAGGCTGTCCCAGCTTCCAACGCTTGTATATCCCATTTTTGCACTGGAGCTCAAACATGAGCTCCCTATTAATCTCTTGATAGGCCTGCTTGTTTTCCTGAGTATCAGGATGGACCACTGGCATCTAAATTGCTTCTCAGTGATATCCTGTTGGAGCCAGCAAGCATGAAAAGGTAAGCTACCCATGTGAACAAAAGAGTGGAAAAGTGGGGGACCAATAGGGCTTGACTGAAGAAAGAACTGCAATGTGGAAAAAAGCTGATACAGCTGACATGGTGAACAGAATCTTGACTTTGGGATACAGACCAAGTCTGAGATGGGTAAGAAGACTGGTAGGAAAGAACAAATTCAGATGAGAGACCAACTAGGCAGGAAAACCGGAATGAAGTACAACACCGAAGTCAGAAAACTCCAGAAGACAGAATGGGAGCCAGTGTAAATGCAGAACATAGCGAGGCCAGATCCTAGCCATGATAGAGAACTGGATGTGAAGCTGAGGACAGTGGATAGAAGCCTGAGACCAGCAGAAAGGAGTGTGAATAGCTGGATAGGATTTAAACAGTGAAAGCACATGAGGATAAACAATTTACTAATTAGAATCTCCCTGCACAGCAGTTCTGGATCTCAGATAAGAAGCCCTTTAGCAAGAAACAAACTGTTTACATGGGGAAAACAGGATTGTGATAAAAATTTCAGAACAGGGAAAAAAAGTTTGGGACAGGAAGATATTTAAGTAGATATCACAGAAGGAGTAAGCAGAAAAACCAAGCATCCACCAAAACATGCTCATTCCCAGAGCCTGGAATAAAATCCAAGATTCCAGAGTTTTGTCACTACTTTGAATCACTTAAAAATCTCAGAAAATCACTCACAGACGATATCATTTGGACCACAGATGGATTACAAATTACAGATCACATTCTCTGCTAGCTCAAGTGGCAGAAGTGTCATGTCAAAATATACACATTTTACATGTGTATATTTACATTTACACATGTCAAAATATACAGAAAAATTAAAGATTTTTTGATCTTGTTCTCTGTGCCCTTGTGTCCAAGGCACTCTTGCTGTATTATTGAACAAGACATTAAAAAAATACAATATAATGTCATTATTTAAATAAGAACATTGCCCTACGGACTGCAAATGTTGGCAAGTGTGGTGTTAATACAATAGGTATTGCAAGAAAAGAGAGGGAATTAATACTGTCCTGGACAGTTTGATTTTCTTCTCATTCCTTGCAAGAAAAAAACCCAAAAAACAAAAACCACACTTCCAACAAGCAATCCATTCTTCATCAAAATGATGGACTTAGTATCTTGGGGTTAACATTGCAGCAGATCTAAGTATTTATACTTGCAGCCTAAATCAACAGATACCATACTAAAAATCAAGCAGTGAGGTGTTTTGTAGCATGGATCCCTATTAGGGGATCTATAAAAAATAACAAAGAAAGGCCAGGTTATTGTTAGTAAATTACATAGGGAGACAGACTTTTATGATAAAACATTTCAGAGCATGCAAATCATTAAAACACTGATAAATTATTTTGAAAAATCGTATCATAAAGGCCCTAAACTGGATATTGAACACTAAGGGACACTTAACACACCCCCAGAGACTTCTATGAAAATATTACTAGTGAAACATGCAGACACTAGAGACCGAAGGCAATGAAACAGCAAAAGAGGAAATTAAGGCGGTACAGTATGAACAGCACATAACAAATAGTGAGGCCACACGTTATTAGAGACCAAGAAAAAAGATTCAATATTGCTCACTGAACACAAATCTATGCCATTCTATGCTATATACTGAAAGAAACACTGTAGGGAACAGTGTAACATTTAACCATATATTTACAGGCCAAATTACAGTTCTAACAAAAATCCCTAATTTTGGCATTTCATGGTTTATGAGCTTGATCTTGCAACTTCAAAGTTCTTTGAAGATAGTTTTTGTTACATAATAGCAAAACATAAGCGCTATTTCCCTAAAATACACACATCACTTCATTTGCAGATTATATTAATCATATGAGATGCATATTAATGCAATCATACATAGCATGCATCATCTACATTTGTTTTCCTTACTGTGTTAGAAGCATATTCTATGACCAAACAGCAAGCTTTTGAAAGAGCCTAGAAAAAAATTGTCACCTTTTGCTTTGACACTAGCTCCCCCTCCAGACCAGCCTAAGACTACAGTAATTACTTTTTATTTTAAATTCTGACTCTGCAACAAGATTTAAATACTCAAGTCAAAATCTTCTTCATCTTTATCCCCTTGCATGTCAATTAACAGACTGATCAGATAACATATATGTAAAATTATCATTTATTATTTTTTACTGTACATAAATTCCAAGACTGAGAGAATCATTTGGTTTAGAACAGATCTGATAGATAAAGCAGCAATTCTATACAGCAACAGCGAGACAGGAAAGGACCAAAAACACAATTTTTCAGATTAAACCCATGAATGGTCTGCAATATTTATAATATATAAACATTCCATTATACAATCAAGCCTCTGTTTGCAGTCCCAATAAAGTGATCATAAACCACAGATGCCAAAACAAAAGGAAGCCTCTATGTGGTTTAGTACTGCCTTTACTAGTTTCTCATGGTGAATTATCTCCACTTCTACTCCAGCAACATAGCTAATTTTTTTTTTCCTTGTTCTAATATTATCTAGAACCAGTTGCTCAGCTAATGAAACTGCCAAAATTTTAAACAAAGACACAAGAGTAAAAGAGGAAGACAGACAAAACTTCCAATCTGACCCTCTGTGTTTCCCAGATGCCAAATGTCCTGGCAGCTACATGACTAAGAGTGAATTTGCATGATTCAACACTCCGGGTTGATTCCTCCCCTTCCCTCACCATTGAGCTGCTTGCTCAGAAAATATGAATAATTAATTATACTTTCAACACTGAAAAAAGGTTGTCTCATTATGTGTTGTTGGGAAAATATGAAAACTTTGCAACATGCTAGTTTGACAGTTTAAGTCACATATGCATATACATATAAAACCCTAATAAGCATCAATAAAAATTTGGCAGTAAGCATACCTGTAATAACGAGAGAAACAGATGTTACTGGAAATACATCAAAGCATAGTCACCAACTCCTAACAACTAGCTTGCTTTAATAATGGACAGAATCATAACAGAGCCTTCTGTAAAACCACCCCAAGCAGCAGCAGCACAGGCAACACTGGCCATTTATTTGCTTTTGCAGTTCAGACTTTTCTAAAGTTTTTGCAATTTACAGTGGAGAATGACTTTAAAAAAAAAAAGCAAAAAACCTTTTCATGCCTAAACACTC
>NW_010540988.1:42393-43240 GCF_000687285.1 Phaethon lepturus
CTCTTTCTGAAGTCTTTGCTCCATTAGCTTTCAGTTGAAACATTGCATTTTGGGGTAGAGGGAGTCCATGCATGTATATGTACAGATGCGCATGTGTATGCTAAAACGTGTATGTTTAAGTATATACGCACACACACAAAAAGCACTAAGTCCTAATATAAGAGCACAGACAAAGTGAAGAATATTCTAAACATATGGTTGTTTTCCAAATCCACGTACACACAGCATGTGGATCACAGTGTGTTGACCACACTACACTACTGCACGTTATAGCATGTGTGCATCGAGGACACAAGGACAGGTAACTGCCCCAAGGAACTTACAGTCTTTCAACAAGCAATTTGTCAGCTGATGTCTATGCCCATAGGCTTTTTGGTACAGCCTGGACCATGACAGGACAATCTCCACCTGTTCTTCTACCCTCAATCGTGAGCTTCTGAAACCAGAGGGTCACAACCTGGTCTTTGGAGAGCATCTAGAACACAGTGGGTACACTCTTGCACACGTGTGAAAGACTTGAGCATACATTAAGCACAAACTTGACTACAGGAAAAATCGCCAGAGCCTTATCAGTAACAGAATCCAAGACCAGAGCAGTTAAATATGCCGAAATACGGTAAAAGTGGCCGTGGGAAAAGCCCCAGGCAGCAACCGATGGCTCTGCACCCTTCCAAGACGAGCACTTCCTCCAGCTACCGGGCGGCCCTAGAGCGTAAGGTCCGTCCATAAAGCCCACGTTTCCCGTGTATTTCCCGCTGCCAAAACCAGGCGTCCCCTCGGGCGGTCGCAGTTCCTGGGACAAGGAAAGTTGGAGGCCGCCCCCCGCGCCCTGCGGCCGCGGCGCCCG
>NW_010540989.1:0-292 GCF_000687285.1 Phaethon lepturus
TTCGCCCGCGCGGCCGCGAACGCCTCAGGCTGCGCGGCGTGCGGAGTGCCTTTCCCCTTTCTGCCTTCTTTTGGGTTTTAGTAGCGCGTTTCACAAGGGAATGCGTACGTATTTATTGCGGTATGCTCGCATCCTTTATGTCAGGCGTTAAGTGACAAAAATCAGGTGAAGCAATTTAATAAAATGTGGAAAGAAGGTACTTTCGCCAGTGCCGATGAGTTGTCGCGGAGCTCTCGTGCCTTTTGTACGCCAGAAATACAGCAGGGCCGGTGGGGGGTGGCTGGGCTCCGGG
>NW_010540989.1:335-60636 GCF_000687285.1 Phaethon lepturus
CTCGGAGCAGGATGCGGCTTCGGTGAGATGTAGTCACATTTCCAAGCTCTCGATGAGCAAAATGTGTCCTCAGAACCTGCACGTCGGCATTAGGTATCACATGTGCTCTGTTTTGTCATCTCCTGGTTACAAAATTAGCAGGGGGGCCTTCTGCCACCTCTGGGGGTTTGCTTTGATGGAAGCTTTGGGGGAATTGCTGTTGCCAGAGTGAAGACCCACAGCTGATCAATGAGAAACATGTAGAGAAACCTGAGACCTATTAACACTGAAACATAAATGAAAACTGGTTCGATTCAGGTGACCACCCGGAGCTTAGGAGCAACATAAACTTAAGAAAAAGATTTGTAACATCATTAATGATGAGAGAAATTCAGAAGTGTATCAATATCAAATACCAATTTAAAAATAATTGGAAGAAGTGATAATATTTTTAGATCATGAATGATACACTGTGCAGACCTACGCTTTTGAAAACGTTTAGCAGAGGAAGCCTTCAGTAAGTTACTGCATTGCATACTTGTAGTAAATAGGTGCAGTCCTTCAATTTCTTATCATATAAAAGCTTTTCTCTAACTGATTCTCAGAAATTGTCCTTGAACTTCCTATGTTCTGCTCTCCGCTTCTGGAGATAGGAACATGTAATGGGAAAGAAACACCCGGGACCAACTGGCCTAATACTGCAGGCATCGTGTCTTCTAATGCCTTGTGAGGGATAGAAGTATTAGAAAAATGAACTCAAACTCAGGGATGTATGGAGGTGTCTCACTGAATTATACTAACAATATTACAATCTTCTCTGTGTTATTCTGCACCCATTTGCTATCTAACAGACTGTCTGCCTTTGCTGTGCTGCTGTATGCTGTGCAGCTCTTAACTGGCTTCCACAATATACACGTATTTAAATTTTTACCATGATGTAAAAAATGAAGACGGTTATGTGAATCATTTTAATGAGTTTTTCAACCTAAATTCCATATGTATCTTTTCTCCCATTCATCTAGCTTGGTTGGATTTGTCTGAACTTAGCCAGTAGCCTCTCTCATCCTGACAATCTAAATAATTTTGTTCAAAATGGTGCACTTTGCTCCCTCATTGCATAACTTTTCTTCCTTCCCCAAATTATTATTATTTCCAGTATTTTACAGCTTCTGGCAAGCAATGTTTTTGCATTTCTGCTGTTATTAATCTGCTCTAGGGTTTTTTGTAGCATTCCGAAGTTATTGAATCTCTTAGTTTGATGTCTTCCTGAGACTGAGTATCCTTTTGACTGAGGCAGTGGGAGCTATGCAGGGTTTTGCATTGAGAAGTGCCAGGTAGCATCCTGTAGCCACGTGTATTTGCACATGCTAGGTTAACACCGGGGTGAATGCACATGTTCCGTTTGCTGACCATAGCACACAAGTGTAGCAGTGACTTCTACTTAACAGTGGAGTTTGGTCATCATTATTTGGTGCCCCAGAAAACTGTGAGCTTATTTTTTAAATCCTTCTTTATTAGGATTATTTCAAAGCACAGCTGGGTCTGAAGGTCCAGCTGCTGTTCTAAAGTAGGGAAATCTCAGAACAGCAGTGACAAAAAGGTAGCACGCTGTTTGCTATCTGTTGGCAGCACTGGTGGAATGATGCTTTCTTAATATTACCCAGGGTCCTTTTTTCCTATTGATGTTTCCAATATGTGGAAAACAAACACCAGTGTTGTCTTTTCCAGGGCTGATCTGATCTATTTTGGTGTAAAAATGATCGTTTCCAGGTACAATTCCTCCTCCTATTTATTTATTGTTTCAGCTATCAGAATGCGCACATCACAGATGGTTTCTGCTGGTTTAGAGCTAAAATACAAAAAAATGTAAGTAGTTACTATGTCTCCATACACTGTAAGGAGAAAAATCAGCTTAGGAAAGATGCAAGAAGAGGTTTTTTTAGAAGTTACCTAACAAATGATCATAGTTCTGTGATCAGTAGTATAAACTCTTAAACCAACCTTTGGTTCTCTCTCTGCTGTGTTTTCACCTAGCATAGGTCATTCATTTAAAAGATCCACTTAAATGAATAAGACTGTCCAGGGAAGAAGAAACCTATAGCCAAAGGAAAAGCTGTCCAATACTTGATATTTGGAAGACAGTTCAATTCTTCATTTTGCTGCAGGTTTTCCATTTGACCCGGAACAAGGCATTTCTTTCCATTGATGGGACAGTGAAATGGAGAGGCTCTTGTGTGGCTGATGGTGTTTAAGGCACCAGAGTAGTTGGTTTCCATGGAAACATTATCAATCAATGAGGATACCAGATCCTGGCCTTTGGCTTCTTTAGAATGCCTTTTTACAAAGCTGCGGGTAATTCATACCCCAGTGTATTCTTTGCTTTGCTTTCGTGGTAGGTGTGCTGATGACAAGAACTACAATTCCTTACACAACACAAAATTTGTGACACTTAACTGGATGAAGACACCATCTTCTAAACCTCACGCCCATTCCTGTAATGTGCATGATCCAGTCACTGATTCATTCCTGTTCATCTGGGGACCACAGAGCATGGGCTGCTGTATCACAAGACTGGGACTATGTACGCTCTGGGGTGGTGCTCACCAGGGGAGGTACAACCTCTTGTTCCAAGGTAAATCAGCACCTGCCTGTGGCAGAATCAAACCTGCTGAGTCTCTTCATTATTGAAAGAAGTTAAAATATCATTGGTACCCCATAGAAAATGACAAGGCTGTTTTCTTCCAGTTGCTATCAAATGGGCACTTTTACTGTTATACTGTGACTTATGACACGTATCAGCATCATTACCGATAGTCTCATCCCAGGGACCGTCAGTCAACCACGACTTGGCCAGCTCAGCAGCAGAGTGTTTCTGAAGCTTACACATGATGAATTGTGGGTGGAGCCGCCATTTCATAGTCCATTTTGTCTATATAAAAAGACTCTGCTCTCCAGGATTTTCAGACTAGCACTTCACACTGCCCTCCGTTTTAGACAGGAACTATGTTATGGTTTTATTTTAGAAAGGCTAATTAACCTTGCATGGATTTTTGAATAATCAGTTAAATTCTAAAGATGGAAGAAACCTACTTTCCAGTTCCACAAAGTTACCAGTTGCAATGAGCAGAAATAGAAGGTGGTTTCTTTGTTATTTTATAACTAAAACTTTACCCCTCTAAAAGCAAGGTGGAGTCTGTCCTTGCAGGAGACATGACAGACAGACAAGTGTCTCTAGTTTTTTCCATTTCCTATACTTGACACATCACTGGAGTGTCAGAGCACCATATGCAATCTCACTAATATCTGTAATGCTTCCTCTTCCCGTAGGTAAGAACTAAGTGATTTAAAGATTGCTTTTTCTTGGTAAGACTGGCTTAAATCCTCATATAGTCATTGTATAATTAGTCATAATTTTTGTATGGAAACAATTCTAGTGCTTATGATCTAAAAATATGATGATACCCAGAAACAGGTTATAAATTCACCAAGCATTGAAAAGAAAACTACTTCCTTCCCGGGACTGACTTATTATTTGTAACCATTTTGAATGGTTATGAATAATACCATTAATGTTATTTTAGAAACAATCAGAAATTACTATTATATAACTTTGTTCTGCATCAGTGGGAGAAGCATTAATGTTTCATCTTTCTTTAATCGCCAGTGAAAAACTTTTCATGTTATCTGAATTAAAGGGATACATCCCTTTATATCTTCTATAAATAGTGGTACATTCATATGGATAATTTTGCAATATACATGATGGTTATTTTCTTATAAAGGGCATGATTGAACTCCCATTAAATTGGATTGATGTCTCATATTTTATTTGCATAGGAGTTGTCAATACCTCAGTAAAGAAGCTAACTGTAATGTAAACTACAGAGTGGCATAAGCATTACCAAGGTTCAAAAAGGCTCACCTAATTGTGGTGTTTCTGATCACTGAATGATTATCCTAAAGGTTCAGGCCTAGTCTAATATTAGGACAACACAATTGTTAGTTATTTACCAGTCTCTGTAGGGGACTAAACCAGTTGCTGGGAACAAACATGAAATAATCCTACATTAGTCCTGGGGAAAAACAGCATTTTTAAATTTGTAGGGATTTTTTGCTACAGCATGATGAAAGATGGCAAACTGGGCTGGGAATGGAAGAGGTTTGGCCACGTCATTACTCGCCTACAGCCAGCCCTGAGCTCAGTGCCATGTGCAGCTGAGAGTGCTCCCCACCAGCCCTGAGACACCATCTCCATGGACCCAGTTCTACAAAACCTTAAACAGGTTTTTTGCTTTGATCCACCAAGTGATCATGCTGTGTCCTGGATGGAAAGGGTTAGAAAATCCAGTGCTCCTTACGTCATGAGTTCTTCAGAAGTTATTTTGGGGAAACAGGCAGAAAAGTTGGGGGATTCTGGAAGACCAAATCCTTTTCCACAGACCTCTTCCATTTTCTACCTGTATGAGTTTCTTTCATGTGCCTACTGTCCCTACCTAAATAAGGACCTGTAGCTAATACTATTTTCATCATACACACAAAAAAATGAGTTTTATAATGCTTCACTGTATGTTCTTACCATAATTTAGTGCTGTGTTGGCCCTAATGCATCCTTTTCTGAGATTTCTGAACCTTCTAGTTCAAAACCAAGAAGAAATTTTGTACCACAAAACATAATCTCTGAGTTTTTATCTTCCATCTGTTCATGGTTAGAAAGTACATATTAGTCTTGCTTTTAAAGTATAAAAATAAGCTGTGTTGGCCCTAATGCATCCTTTTCTGAGATTTCTGAACCTTCTAGTTCAAAACCAAGAAGAAATTTTGTACCACAAAACATAATCTCTGAGTTTTTATCTTCCATATGTTCATGGTTAGAAAGTACGTATTAGTCTTGCTTTTAAAGTATAAAAATAAAAAAGGAACTTTATTTATATGTCAAATAATGGAGTATTTCTCAAAATCGTTTTTTTTTAAGTTTGAACTTTCAACAACCCAGCCTTATTTTTTCATAGCAGTTCATGGACAGCAGAGAGGTCCTCTATCTGGCATTGGATTAAGCATATCATTGGGAGCACTCCATTGCCTGGACAGTGTGGGACGATCACCCTCCTTCTACTGAGCATCTGCTTGTGTTGCACAAACACTGCTCTTAATCATAATGGTCCCAATCCTATTTATTTGGTCCAGTATCAATTTAACTTGGGATTTATTCCACCTGTTTCTTATTTTCATGTTTAGCTACTTGATAGTATTTAAAGAAAGGGAAGACTTTTTCCACATTTACAAATCAGTTTCACAGCTATTTTTTAAAGCGGAAATATCCACCGCTGAATATGGAGGTAGTTTAAAATAGATTGTGCATCAGGATTTCCTTTCTAAACAATTTCTCAATTTTGATTATAAAAAAAGATTTTCTTTCTATAAAAATGCAGGCTCTATTGGATTATTTCCCACTTGGCACATCTCTTTGCATAAGAAATTTACATTGCCATGCAGCTTCATTCTTAGCTTGTACACACTATCAAAAGCTAGAAGTTCAAATCATCAGTATCACAGTATTCTCATCTCTACAGGACCTCAGAGGCATTATATTTTTCTGGGTGTATAGCCTGTGTGTTAGACAGCATGAGTGACCTGATGTGCCTTTGTAGCTGCTGGTCCATAGAAGGTCCTACAGTTCAGCTTGTTCCAACACTCCTCAATGGATCCAAGCCAATGCAAGTGGGACCTCTCTGACCTCTGACATTAATTCAGCAGAGACTGGTTCCATCTCGGAACGAAGTATCTGTATCAGCAGTAGAAAATTACAACAGTGTTATGGTATCAGCAGAAAGTACAGCCTAGCTGCTCTAGAAAACCCTTTCAGTAGTGTATAAGGATTATAACCAAAAAAACTTACGGAACACAGCGAAGTATAGAGGAGGTATAGCACAGCAAGTGTTGACTACAGACAGCAATAATGATTTTATGCAGGCTGACTAATGACACCTTTTTTTGTCTTTGAAAGCGTATTTTGAATCTTGATGTTGACAGGCATGGGTGAAAAAGCTGTCCCAAATAAAACAGAAGTATGCATTTCTTTCTTTAGATGTAATCAAAGATAAAAATATGGCAATGGAATCTTTGAAGCTTACTGCGAAACATCTGTGCTCCACAAAGATTTAAAAGTAGCACATGGTTAGCAGAAATACTACTTTTTGTAGTTCTGCACTATCCTGAATCTGCATAGATTTTACCTTTGGGTAACTGTTTAACTGTGGGTATTTGAGGCCATGGTAAACTGTGGTGCTCCGTATGGAAACTAAATGGAAAAAAAAACAAATGGGGTTTGTGCTCCTCTGTTCCTTACTCTCCTTATTCACTCTTCCCAGTAAGTTTGAAGGGAAACTCCGTAGTCTTACCCATGGTCCCTCATTCTGCTTCCCTCAGTGTCCCTAATGCAGGGTAACGTTCAAGAGCGTATCACCTCTGCAATTAGATTGAACATCTCCTCTCTGCTGTGTGATGCCTGATTTGCATTTGTATGCTCACAATAACAGTGGCTAGGAGCTGTTGGTTAGTTATGATTGCTTTTTTAGCTGGTTAAAGTTTGGAGTATGTCTGTTTCATACAGTAATCTAAGGAAGGAAATCCAGTGGATGTCATCTGTAAGAAGTGAACAGTGTGCGCACACTCAGACTAAGTCCAACCACCGTGAGAAGCAGCACCGACAGCATATGGCCCTGTTTACATACACAAAATTAACAGTATGAAATCCAGTTAGGAAGGTGGAGATCGTAATCATCACATTAGACCGCAAGTTCCAGAGTATGTAACTCAAGACTTCAGCATTTCTTTCTCTTGGTTTGAGCTAATGTGTTTGTGGTGAAAGGTCGACAGGGAGCATAAAGCCAGGACATGAACGACTGGCATTTCATCAGAGCTTTCACTAGCCTGTACGGCAGGGTGCAAGCTCCAGAAAAGCTTTACTACTTGCAGGGATTGTGGACAAGGAAATTCCCTAAGCAGTCTCATTTGCTTTTGTGTAGCCACAGAAGAGTAGGATTCAGTTGTGAAAGGGAAAATATCAAGGGAATTTCTGTTGCAAATGTATGCGTGCAAGAAAAGCATGATTTCAAGCTCTTCCGTGCGCCACTAATCTAACAAGGGTTATCCAACATAGTGCTTCATGCCAGACTGACGCATGTTTAATATCTAGGTTTATATTTTTCTGTGGGTATCCTTGCTGCACATGGTCAAATATCTTATCTTCCTAATAATTAAAAGGAAAGAGTTCCAATATTGAAAACTGTCACATGTTGAAAAGTGTGTCCTGGCCTGTCTTCCCTTTATGGCTAAGCACTTAAGTAATTCACAAAGCAATCAAAAATGGCCGGTACACGCACATCCTACTCTGCAGTAATTACTCATTTGCACCTGGATTCAGGTTTGCAAACCTTTTCACAAAAGCCATTACATACACGGTCCTGCTGATACCAGTAAAACAACCCTTGGCTGTGTTCCCTGATGGGAGTCGTGCAACGCCGTACAACCAAGGGAGAGGTGCCGGCACCAGGCATCCTGCGCAACAGAAGTGCTGAACCTCAGCAAGGTAAACGGTTATGTACTCTTACTAGTTACTTTTCCAGCAACATCTAATTAATCTAACCTTGAGATTACATTTCTGCCTTTTCCAGGGATGCGATTAAACTCTAATCAAATAACTATTTAAAGTGTTAAATAGAGTTTTAAAAAGGTCTAATCCCCTCAAAGAAATTTTTCAGCACAGTTAATGACGGCTAGTTGAAATGTTAATGTTTAATGAGTTTATCCAAAGAAACTTAGAGAAGGCGCCTGATGCCTTAGTTCAGAAATGTTGTACTGCAGCTGAATTTGTTTTTACAGTTTAAACAAATATCACACTCAAATAAAATGTTTTCATTATTTAACAAGTAGTTTTGGTAACAAATTGTATCAATTAAACATATGTAGAACTACTGTTCTCTTTAAGCACCAAGTACACAAAAATATTCGCTCATTTGGACTTTTTTTTTGCCAAAATGTGTTTCACACTCATCACGTGTGACGGAATTTTGATAATGTAAGAATTTTTCACAACTGCTGTAACTTTGTGAAACATCAGATGCTGACTAACTTCCTAAAAGAAATTCAGAATTTAAAGAACGGTTGAAATCTACCATGACATTTGGAATGGATTGACAACGATGTCATGCTATGAAAAAAGGGATAATAAACAGAGCAGTAATGAAGACGAAAATGGGAGTGTATAGGAGAAATAATGCTTTTGCTTGGAATAGGACGTTTAATAAGTGTTTCAAGTCAAGGCTTTGCAGTATTCATAGAATTCCAGATTTTTCAAATTTGTAATTCTACTCACCATTCTCTTCCCTTTCTATAGGTTGCTGATTTATAGTCTTTTCTATAAATAGAAAAATTAGATATGTTTTAATATTTAGTATTTGAATAGTGAAACTTAAGTAAGTGCAATATTTTCATTTGGATTTTTAATAAAATAAAAATAAAGATCAGGCTTCCAGCTCATATGAAGAATGACAGAACTCGCATGGATTTTGTTAGCTTATGACAACTAAGGACCTGGCCAAAGGAAATCAGAGTTCTGGTTGGTAGATAAGTCAGATATAAGTGCCAGTTGGTTGGTTTCCATATCGACCATAACTTTGAAATTTGTGAATGCAGAAACTCAGCTGTAAAGCTGCACAGCTAGGTGTGTGATTCAGAGAGCTGTGGTGCTGGGATGGGAAACTGAGCAGACTTGGGAGGGTCTGGAGCACAATTAAAGTCCCCAGCTAATGCTGTTTCTGATCATATATTAATTCTCTTTGACTCCATCCATTTACATGCAGATTCTGGCTCTAGAATTGGTTCTGGACGGGGAAAAAAAGAGTGAGTAAAGACAGAGAGTCCTTCGTGGTATGACAAATTAGATGACAATGACTACTGGGGCCATGCAAATGACACTTTCTTGTTACTGGTCAGTTGGGATCATCTAACAAGGAACCACATTCAAATTTTATGACCTAAAGAGTTTGTGAAATATTAAGACCATATTTTTTTCATGACCGTGTTTTGAATGCCTACCGGTGTCCCATGCAGCAGGCTAATTTACAGATGATCTTTTGAGCTATGAGTAGCATATCCCCACTGCAAGAATTATTTTGATAAGTGCTATCATTTGTAGACAAAAATTTTGAAATAAGACTACCAACCAGCATACTTTAAAGCTGCCGAGGTAACCACAACGTACCAAAAAGCCAGCCAAGATGATGTGGGTAAGCTTTCAGCCATCAGCAAAGCTGGGATAAGATAGAATACCTCAAGGCATAACATTTTGTTTCTTGTTTGTCAGCACTGGACTGTTTTCTGTGACTGTGCCACTTTCTTCTGCTTTTATCCAAAAGAACAAGCAGATACTGTTGTTTCTAAGCAAATTAAATAAAACAGATTTGCCTCTATGGAAAAGGAGAAGTTCCCAATGTTTTTTCTCATCTATGCCTCAAAGCTTCTCTTTGCCACTGCACCCATGAGGTTCCCAAGCGTACTGTACCCTTCCTTGCTATTCCTCGGCTACTGCTGCACAGGCAGCCCCAGTGCTTCCCACACCCCCTCCACTGAACCAGGACATCTTGCTGCTTTGTTTTCATTAATAAAGTGTAAATGTGACTCTCAGCATGCGGGCTCTTTAGGACTGTATTAGCTCAATGGAGATACTCATAATGCTTTCTTGTTAACAGTGAGTGAAGCCGCAAGAAGCTCAGTACTCCTGGATGGTTGAAATCTTGAAGAGCAGCGTCGGTCGAGCAGTGCAGCAGAAGCCATGTCTCTGCCCTTCCGAAAAGAGTTGGAGAAATATAAGAATATCAATGAAGATGAAATACTCAGCAAACTCTCAGAAGATGAACTGAAACAGCTAGAGCATGTTCTTGATGACCTTGATCCTGAGGTTAGTAATGGGGACTGGGGAGATCATAGTTCAAAAGCTGCCTATTATAAATGCCATTACTGCCGCATTTTATATTTGTATTCTGTTGCAGTAGAGGCAGTTACCCTAAAGGATGAGCAGCTCAGCTAGGGACATTTTGGGTTTATTCCTGCTAATGGTGTGCTACTTGCTTTTGTACAAGTGTGTCCTTTCTCTATCCCTTGTCTATTTAGACACAAGCTTGTCTGCAATCTAAATCTTTAATCATGTTTGTACACTGCAGCACGATGAGAAGCTTTTTATGGCTGCTATTTCTGAGCACAGCAGTAAACAAACAAACAAACAAACAAACAAACAAACACTAGTGAAATAAGATCAAATCTTTCGAACTTCTGAAATCTGTTGACTATGTCATTCAGCACAGATATTTTTAGCTGAAGAGAATATGTTTAGGCATGTTATGAAAAATAAGAGTCAGCTACACAACTGTCAGTTTCTAGAGAGCGAGGATAATTTGGGTATTTGAAGACACTCTCACAAAGAATTTAAAGATCGCTGTCCTAGGAACCACTCAGTCCTACAATGATGAGGTTACAGTCACAAGCATGCTGGTTGGGAATTCTGACTGTACCTATCCCAAAAGCTTCTAAACTGATGGAGGAGTTTGAAACTGGCAGGTAAACTGGCAGATAAAATTCATTCACTCTGGAGAAAAAACAAATTTGAAAAAATGCAATAAATTAAAGCTCCTAGATTTATAGCACAAATATATCTGGACATTAAGGGTGGGCTTTACTGTTCTCTCCTTCCATGCTGCCACTTCCCTCACTACTACCACTTCTACAGTGCATTTTTCTGGTATTTTCAAGTATCTGGTGTCTCAAATGGAGACACAGAACATTCAAGAAAAAAAAAAAGGCCACAGTGCATTTGTAGTCAGGCTACATACGTGCAGTAAATTTGTAGCACTCTCGGCACATTTGTGCATGCACAGATAAAATGTCTAGTGACTTGAGTTCAGTGGATGTGCTCAGGATTCACTGGGTATTTGCCACGGATCAGACTTACCGTGCGTGTTCGGGCCAACGATGAAGTGTTTCTGCAGTACTCTGGGGCATCTTCAACATGTTGGCTTTACTGCACATGCACTGGAAAGTCCATGTACCTGTATTCCTTTCTGGGATTTCCTGGACTGAAATGTGGGAGCCTTATGCATCTTCTTACATTATGGGATGCAGATGCAATCGCATGGTCACACAGCTACATGTTTAAAGTGGAGCTTCATCTGCTTTCTTCCTGCATGCTCTAAATAGCTGAAGTCCACATAATTCACCAATTACTTTCTGCGCGTGCCATTCATTTCTGAAGTCCAAGAGACATCTTCTTCAGAATGAAAGGAATTTTTGAAAAAATAAAGAAGAGAGAGAGTAAAATGGGGAGGAAAAAGACTAAATGAAGAGAAGAAAATGCATAGAAAACTTACCCTGGCCTATTTACCTGGACTGAAAACTCCGTGGTTACAATATGCGTAACACAAAGGGCTCTGATCTTGCTCAGTTCTTTGGTGCTGTGATTGTAAATATGGTTAATAAAAATATTAATAGGTGGTACAATCGAGAAGCCTGGAAGATATACTGGTTTTAATGGCTACATTTAGGTAATGTATGTTATTGCCGTCACCGAAGAGCATTATGTGAAGTAACACGCAAAGAATGGTTTCACTAAAAAAACAACATTATTGAAATGAAATTTGGAATGGTATATGAAACGGCTGCATCTCCATTACGTGCCTTCCTCTCTTTCACAGAACGCCTTACTTCCAGCAGGATTTCGGCAAAAGGACCAGACCACTAAACCTGCTACGGGCCCTTTCGACAGAGAACGCCTGCTCTCGTACTTGGAGAAGCAAGCACTTGAGCACAAAGACAGAGAAGACTTTGTACCATTTACAGGGGAAAAGAAAGGTACCATCCGTCTCCGTGTCGGTGTTCAGTAATGGACTGCCTGAGCGCAGGCATCCACCATGCCTGGCCTTGTTGTGGAATAGGCTGGGACAAAAGAGGTGGAGGCTGTTACTGTGCAGGGTGAAGCTCAGGACTCAGATCTAGAGCTGTCGTAGCAGGAGATGAAGTGGAGGTTTTATCTGCAGTGTAGTGGTCTGCCTTGCTACTCTGGAGTTATAATGGCAGGTTTTGTCAGGCCTGTTGGTGGGTATGGGAACACAGGAACACAGTCCGGCAAAGGGCTCCATCGGCAGCTCCCAGATCAGCAAGTGCCTCTATCTGCAGTCAAGGATGGGCAAGGGTGGTGGCCTCGCTGACCCCACTGGGACTGCTCCCACGTTAAGCATTAGGCCCATGCAAGGGCACTGTACGGAGGGAGGTGTTCAGGAGGAAACATATTAAATGCCTTTCTAAGTAAGTATTGCCTACAGTTGCTGTAAGTAACAGCTCGGGGAATACACTTACAAAAAATAAGTATTTTTCCAGTTGTTTACTAGCACATCTGGCAATGCTATTCATGCAGACAGTTTCTCTGCTTCCCCTTGTCCTACAGCTACAGGAAAAAAGGGAAAAACAGGAAAACCTAATTCTAATCATTCAAACATCAGTAGGATAACCTTAGGGCAGGAACAGTTGTATTTTTAAGCAAACAGTGTTGCTTTAGCACCATTATTTCCTTTTCCTCATGTATATACAGTGGATAAAAATGTCTACCTCAGGCCACCCCTTCATTCAAGAAGGAACTTGCTACATCTGGGTCCATTCCTGGCCATCTAATGAATTTGCCATTATTTCAATGGGACCTGCTTAAGGGAAAGCAGATATTTCAAGAAAGTCAAAGGCAACATTTTTTTACTTTATGTATCATTGTCAAAGATATAAAATGTTATTTGCAGGCCAAGAGTTGTTACTGTCATTACATTGTGTTCTTAGTCTTTGAAACAATGGTTTTAGACAAATGAGGAATTTTTCAGCTAGACCTGATGTGTGATTTTATCATGCAGCATATTCTTTAACCTACATTTTCCTCCATCATAACTTGCACTTACTGCTATTCACAGGGTGATCCTGCCAGTAGCAGGAGTGATCAAGCTCACCTGTACAGAAAGGAAAACGGTTTACTGTAGTGTGAATTTATTACCAATTTTTACCCTTTTCCAGTCTCGCATATACCACTTGTATCAGTGCAGTACAAGTTACTGCTTGCAGGTGTCTGCATATTTATACTAACATCTTCAGTCAGGTCTCACCTTACTGATATTTACCGACTTAGAGCTAAGACTTTGCATTTTGCACTGTAGTCATGACTCAGATCTCCAAACATGCCTGAAACATAAGTACACAAAAAACCAGTGGTGCGTGGAATTTTATATACCCATAGGACTGGCACTCGATCTGTACAAAACTGAGCCCTGTATTGTCCCTGACAGTGTTATTGTAGGCACCGGCCTGTTTATTCTATTTCAGTTTTCTTTTGATGAGGCTAAAGCAGTATTATTCCTACGTTTGCTTCCAGATGCCCTTAAAGTGCTTATTAGTGTTGCTTAGTGATTCCTGGTGTCTCTGATGTGGAAATACCACTGCTTTACAAACACAAATAACCGCACGTCACTTTACTCTCATCACAGAGTGAACTCAGCCATGCTAGCATTTAAAGCTATTCTTACTTTGTTTTTTCATTCATTGTGATCATTTACTGCAAAATTATAATTTTAAGAATTATCACAATTACAAGGTTATGACAGCATTTTAGTCCAAGGGTATTATTCCCTTAATTTCTCCTGACAAAATCCTCAGTATTGGCTTTAGCAGATTAAGTCAAATGAAAACCACCACATATTCTGTGATTTGTGCAGTCATTTTACAATTCCAATCTAAACGCAAGGAATTCTACTAAATTTTCTTTGAATTGAAAGGCCAAATGCCATGAAAATACCCTCGTTCCTTTGTTAATATTAGAAATCGCTGAATTAACCTGAGATCTGTATACCTGATGAGGTCCAATACCTTGACAGTTGAGAACTGGATGAACAGCACAGTGTCATTTTTGTGCTGCTTTAAGGGAACTGGCTCTGAGTTCTTTGGCTGTTTGTTTTGAGCTTGATCCCATATTGGTACTTGAGTTTCTCTTCTGCTGCCCCCAGCTTGCTTGGCAGGAGGGGTCCTGTGGAAAGACCACCAGACTTCAAACACTGGGCTTCGCTGCCTCCTTTTCTTGTTCTCCTTCCTCCTTGCTCCGCACTGCTAAGACTTCTTGCCGAATCTGAGCCTTATAAAACATATGATTGAGCTCTCCATCTGCTAAATGTACTGAAATCTTCCTATGAATCGTGTGATAATTCTGCCAGTGAGGTGAATTTGGCAAAACATGATGAATGTCACATACAGGCCACGTGTGGCTAGCTCTGGATCTTAGAATCCATGCTTTTAACTGCAGCATTACTGGTTTTGACAAGCTCGATTGAAGAGACAATAACAGAATGTCTGTATTAAAATATTAGTGACATGATTTTCATTTGTACCAAGATATTTTCTGTGCAAGGAAATAAAGCAATCCGGCAAAGACATTTCCAAGATACATGCTAGATTTAAAGTCACTTTAATTAGAGAATAATTAGTATTCTTCCAAGCTCAGTAATTAGCTCAGGATAAATAATTTACATTTCTAAAATGTATCCTCAAAAGAAACTAAAGAAGAATATCTCTTGAGGAAGAGCTTATTCCTCACCTTCTGCATGTTGACGGTCTCTAAGGTGTAATTACAGATCGGTAAATATTTACATGATTACATTATATTATATAGAAGCCTGTTAAATTGTTTCTTTACATTAAAGCAGCACTATAATGTAGCCATACTGTAAATAGTCCCTAATTAATTTTACACTAATTCTGCTGGTTAAAAATTAAGTTCTGGGGCAGCTCCAAAATGCATCCAGTTGTGTATAATTAGAAACGGGAGGTGTTGATGTCAGTGTACCATTTGGCACTATTTACCACCTGGGACCATTTGTGTGTCAGTAGGATTAGAATACATCAAGTGTTGGTTAAGCTTTTGTCACTGTTTTGTACTTTGATATTTTTCTGCCACTTGGGAAAGTATTTATTTTTTTCAAATTTAGGAAGTGGGATGCTTCTACCAAATGTTAAGTGACATTTCTACCAGTTCTTATGGTTATTATGCAAAGCTGATACTGTCTTGAAAATTCAGTGATGAGCCAAAAAGAAGGTGGCATTTAAAATATCCTCCTTCCAGAATAGTCTGTGATACATCATTATTGTTTATCTAGTGTCTCTACCTCTCTTTTTTTGTGTTAATATTTTATTGGAGTGTTCTTGATGGAAAAGCAATACCAAACAGCTGCTGAAGGACAAAATTCAGTTGCCTACATTGGTCTCTATATGCTGAACACCGCCATCAGGTTTTGATTGTGCTACAAAACAAGCCAAAACAAATTCCAGAGCTGACAGGGATATTCAGAGTGGTTAAAACACAGGAAGTGTTAAATATGAGCTCAAGGTCGGGGACTGGTTGTGCAGGGAATTGCCTTGTCTTTGATTGTAGTCGTGGTTTTGAGAGGCTGGAAACGTTTGGCAAAAACAATCAAACGTATGGCATGCATTAGGGTTTTGGCCCTCTGCCGTATTTCAGCTTGTTAACATACGATGTTAATTGCTGTACAAAAAGAAGGTTTTAAGCCTGTATGGGATAGCTCTCAAATTTCAACGAAAACCCAAGTTTTGCACTTGGGGCCAGAGCGGCTGCAGCCCGACAGGCGCACACCCAAACTGGCCATCAAGCAGTTTTTTCAGACCGCTTTACCCCACATTCTCCCTAACACAAGTCAGGGTTGGGTACTTGGTTTGAATGTCCCCATGGCGAGTGTTTGCTCCCGTTGTGGTTTGCAAATGATCTGGTGGCTTTCAGGAACTGTTGTGCAACACAGCTGTTAATCAGCCATTCCCACAAACAGCGGTTCCTTATTAATGAGCAATGGAGGTATAGGGAGTTAGGACTGATAATTGTAGCCATAGTGATTGGCAGTTTGTAAGTGTTTATTTTATGTATTTTTGGATTAGTTCCTACTTAGGATAGATATTCTAGAAATCCTTATGTAGAACCTGATGAGCTACAGAAGTTACTTAGACTGACCCACTGCGTTTAACACATATAGCTGGAACAGCCAGTTATCACACTTAGATCACTGTGAAGCCTTTTCTGTATCATTTTCAAGTTCATGAAGGGTCCAGGAATAGAAGGAAAAAAGGGAGAAAGGAAGGGACAGTGCAGGCACAAAATATTAAAGAGCAATGTCAGTGCTGCATGTTTTCTCTTACTGAACGTGGTATGTACATCTGATCTCAGTTAAGATCTGAGCACTACTGTAACAAAAACAAAAGCTATTAACAACATTTCTGTTTCTGCTCTGTTGCAGTGGTTCTCTTAAAAACATACTAGTGAAATGTCATTGAAAAAAATTCTGTTGTTGTGAAATATCATTAGATACGAAGAGTTGGCCATGCCATTTTTAATTGCTATACGGATTGCTGTTTCGACCCTTCACCACTATCCCTGTTTTCTACAAGGTCTTCTGCTCCTTGCCAAACCATTTCATTTTGGATCCAATCCAGTTCTCATCAAAGTAATGGGAAAAACTCCAGTGGATTGGGCTATTATTATTTGTGGCTAGAAAGGGAAGGGCAGCACGCCTGTATGTGATTAAAGCTATCATTTTTAGCCAACTGATAAAAGGGAAAAGGAAGAAAATAAGGATGATTAAACCAGAGAACTTTTGGCCAAACCCGTTTTCAGTTGCTCTGGCAGAGACCATCTATCTTGCGTGTTGTGCTGTGCCGCACAGAGTATCAATATGCAGCTCTAGTAATAACGACAGTCATTTTCAGAAGGTCAAAATATTAGAGTAGATGCTAATGAGTTCCAATTCCAGTTTCTCTAACAGACTCTATATAAAAAAGTTAGGGTTTAGTTTAGAGACATGGTATCTATCTTGGATTGACAAAGGCAGTCTTTTCACCCCCAACGCTGTAATGTTTTTTTTAAAATTTTTGCCACCTTCTTCCTGTTCTTCAAGCGTTAAATTTAGAACCAATGTTTGTCTCAAAGCATTGAAAGTGCTGCAGCTGCTGACAGTAATGCCTCTAGCCAGTGCCTTTCACTGCTTGCTTTTGTAAGACCCTGTTTTAGTTGCTCATGACTTTGCCAAACTCACACAGTTCACACTGAAATTTCCCATGCTGAGAGTCTGCCTTGGGCTGAATTTTTGGAAAGTGTCAGCAAAAAGGACTCAGCTGTTTCCAAGAACAAGATTAGGAGAAAACACATTTTGTTAGCCATCTAAAGTAAATTTTTCCAGCTGTTTTTTTATGAGCTGCAGTGCCTCCATGCTTTGAAGAGGGGACTTGAAATGCCCTTTGCAATCCCCAGGGAAATACACTTGAATCTGAGATCTTCAAAATATTGTACTTTCTTGTACATTCAGTTGGTTATAGTGTTCTCCAAATATTCCCCCTGCAGTTGAGTATTAGTCATGTCCACAGAGCTTCTGCCTGCATGTGCAGACTGCACATGTCACAGCACAGCAGCACCCAGAGAGACCTGGCGTGGCCGACTGCAGGGTGCATGGGCTGCGTGGGATGCTCTTTGAAATTGCTCATCTGAGAGGCCACTGTCACACCAGACCCAAGGGCAGGGAGACTCTCCTGCTCTGACGGTGCTACCCTCACTTTGCAAGGGCACCATAAGAGAGAACAAAAAAAGAGTAAACAGCCGGCAGAGAGGCTAGTGCAGAGAGGTGGAGAGATTGGTTTTTGAGGACCTGTACAAATACGTTCAGGATGAAGGACTAGATGTGGCAGTCCTGGGGAAAGGAGGTGTAGAAGAGAGCAGTGGTAAGGAAGAGAGGGTGGAAGGAAAGGAGGTGGTGGGAAGGGTCAAGATTCAAAGGTGAACAGGACAAGGAGACACAGGGGATGCAGAAGGCATGGGAGGCAATGAGGAGAGGAACAGAGGAGAAGGACATGCAGGGATGGGAGAAAAGAAACCAGAGAGGAACATAACTAGTGTGGCATCTAGCTTTGCCTAAGTTTCCAGGTTCTTTGGTGTCCATGAGAACCTGAAGCCCAGCGGCACAGCTCGACTGTCTTCCTCTTCTGCTGCCATGCCACATCAGACATAAGAGCTTTCTGCTACTGTTGGTGACCAGGTTAATCCAGGTGGTAATCCAGAGGACGGCTACAGGGATCCTGACCATTGTGATAAGCCATGGGAGGGTCTGATGAAATTCTGGGCTTCCTTCTGTTTTAAAGATTATAGGTTGGCTTTTATTTTTTTTTATTTGAGAAAGTATACTTTTCAGAAGAATTCTTTAAAGGGTATCACTAAGGTGGCAGAATCACAGCACGCTGATCAGAGATGCTGCTGCAGTTTAACTTTGCTCTTTGTGTAGATGCATAATAGATTTAATAACTTTGGAAAGCTTAACTTTGCAACCTTCCTATTCCATTATCATAATTTTTAAGGCATAGAATGTGCACACTAATCCAAAAGTAACAGTACAGCAGCAGTTATGATACTGCATTTTAATTACTACTAGCCTTCAGCTTCACACTTATTTGAACTTGGCCCGCTTTCTTCTTCCTAATACAAATTTTATTCCTGGTAAGAACTAGTTTAGCTCCATTTTCATAGATCCTCATAGAGGAGTTTAAGGAAGCTTCAAAAGAAAATGTAGTGCAAAATGGAAAAAGTGAATCAAGTGCCTGTGATTTGTGCAAGGCGGATTTCCAGGGTAATTGAGTTTCACTTCTAAGGTCAGTGTAGCATACTGCAATTGAGAATAAACAGGCACTCACTGTAGTCAGTGATTCATTGAAAAGTAAGAAGTTCTAACTGTAGCCAGTATTTTCTTGAGAGTACAATAATCTGAACTTGCTTTACAATCATGGCAGAAAATGCATTTGTATTATAAAATTAAGAAATTATCCTTAATAAAACTGATTTTAAATAAAAGGACATACACTAAACTATAAATGAAGATGAAATCCTCAAAATGTTTTTTAGATTGGACACACTAGTAAAATCCTACCAACTATGCTATTCGAATTCCTCCCCCTGCCCCTTATATAAAAATAAACAAATAAACTTACTTCAGGAAAATACACATGAAGCAGTTCCCTGTTCAGTGAATACATTTTCCTATAGATATGTATATGTGGTTATGTAGTTAACTATTGTACAAAGAGATGGAGGTAGGGATATGTCTCATTTCCTTGCTTTACTTTGACATTGCTTTAATGGTGGCATTTCCATAATGTGGGAAATCAGAGCTTGCTGAAACCTAGTGGCAAAATTACATCTATGGTTTTATAACTGTACCCAGCATATTTCTCTTTTTCATAGAATTTATTTTCCTTTCATCTCATTCTGCATTTCTTTGTCTCTCTGTAGTTCTTTTTTACTGAATCCTTATCTCTGATTTTCAATGGATTTTTTCCTCGAGCCTCTTTCGAGTAGAACATGAACCATATCGTATTTCAATTTGAATAGAAGTTTTGCAGGGAGTGAAAAGGAATAGGTCTGCTGTTAGACTGAGCCAGGACAAATCTCTACGCGCTGCACTTACAGTTAGAAAGTCCCTAGGTTATAATAAGCTGCCTCAGTCATCATCCAGGTCACCACAGGCACTTACCCCAATTTGACATAAAGAAGGGAAGAATTGCATTGATTTATGCTTAAAATTTGATGTTTAAAAAAAGCACTTTGGATTCCAGATATTTCAGGTTTCTATGGATGTGTAAAAATAAAATTATATTTTAATGCTTACTATTCTTTTTTCACCAGAATTTAATTTTGTTTTGTAGTTAAACACAAGAATATACCACATAAATGTATTTTTGTACATAAATTATTTACAATAATGTAAACATTATCTTAGTGGTGTTAACACTGATGTAGCTCAAGCATGATACGTTTAAACATAACTTTTGTCACTGTGTTTTTCATTGGTAGAAAGATAAGCTATTACTATTAAGACTTATCACAGAACATTAGTATATTCTGGAGTAAAAATGTAACAGCCAACATTAATTATACCATATGGAATGTTATAATAAAGTACCTTCTAAAATACAGTGTAAATATAAAGAGCACCAAGAGCAGCAGCCTTCTTTACAAATCTCACTTTAAATAATAAAATGTCACTCTTCTTCCAAAGAATAAATTTTAAATTTAAGCTGGACCATTGAAACAAGCAAGCCACAATCCATATTTTATTTTGTCAGTGAATTCCATGATGGCACTGTGTAATGAATTTACAACGTACAAATGTGGGAGGGACCTCCTGGATCTTTAAACTCTGACCTTAAAATAATGAATGGTTGACAGCCATCTATAAACACAGATGCACAGTTTTGCTGTTGGTGGACAGGTAACGAATTCCTAAAAACGTGCTATAAATGCATAAGCTCTCCTAACCTCTATCTGCTGTGCCATAGCACCTTTTCACAGTGGGATAATGCAAAAGAATGTTCTTATCTAGATAGCAGAAAAAAGAATATTTTTAAAACGCCACTGGACGCAAGCAAGACCCACATATATTAAAGATATATATTATCATCTTTGACATGACCTTGCCCCTTTAAATATTTCATATAACCAGTAATAGAGTTTTTTTCTGACACATTTGCCAAGAATGCTTTAAATGAAACTGTCATTGGGAGTCATATACACATTTAAAAAGATTTGGGCTGCCATCCAAGAATTACATATGCCTGAAACAAATGCTTAAAAATGGCATTCCTATATATGTGAACTGCATGGAAAAAAGTATAAGCCTGTACTGGTTTCCATTTCCCCTGGATTTCTTGCTACACAAGATACTTGGCCAATCCACATCCAAACTCCACATAGAAGGACCAACTGTAATACATACCACGTCCGGTTTACACAAGACCCGAGGTCCTGCATCCCCTTACAATGCCATGTGTGAAAGTATAGACTTCCATCCGTATTTGTTAACTTGCTGGGGTCTGGGTCTGTGAAGAATCACTTACTGCCTGATGGAGATGTTTCACGCGAGCTATGGCTCTGTGGACTATAGCTTTTAGTGGATAGCATTATCAGTCAGATAAAGGTAAGTAGGATTCCCTCAAGATCTCAGATGACCTACTGATGACTAGAAACTCATGTGGAATCACCAGTGATCTGAAAGGAAAATATTTTATGGACAGTGGACGTCACTATTGATTGTTTACTCAGATATTCTGATTAACTTCAGTCTTCTAGCTTCCAACATAGTCATGAATTTTTTTCCTTATGTGTTATTCTTACCACTCAAGCTGGCATCAAGTTAAGTCTTGGTCAGTGGTGTCTAGAAGCTGCCATCTAACAGATGGCCACCTTCAGATTAGGTGGTAGTACAGAGAGAGTCTGAAATCTTAGCACCTGTGCTGTTATGAAATCTGGGGAGGATGACTAATCTATCTTCACAGAGCATTTCTCACCCCAGATTTCCACTTGACTTTTGTTTGATATTGCTAGGATGGCTGTCTGATTCATATCACCCAGTGCATGGTGGAAGTGAAAATAATTCTTACCTTTGGCCCACAAAGGTTTCTAGAGGCCTCCTCTCAAAAAAATCAGTTACGTAAAATATCACAGGAAAAATGAATCATAATATGATACTACTTTGTCTTTCTACATAACCTTCTGTCCAGTTTTGTACTCAGAAATTATTTAGCCTTGGTAATTTGAATCCTGCGTCAGTAAACCTTGAGAGAGTTTCAGAAATTTCCATTAACATTTTTTTCTGAGCTTATTCAGTGATCTCAGTCATGGAAGCTGACAGTACAGAAATTGCTGTAGACAAACTTATATGAAAGAGATGAATGAATTGGGTATTATCTACATGAAAATGATACGTTGGACCATAATGGGGAAAAATTGAGCCATAAAATTGACACCAAAAAGGGTGTCAGTGTTGAAAAACCAGAGGGAAAGCATCTGTAATTCTACACTAAATTTATTAGTGGTAATAAAATAATATCACTAATAGAGTTAAAATTAAACTAATTTAGACACATTTGAGAAAGCCACATGATATGCTTCATGCATTACATCTGGAGTGTACAAAGCTGCACAAAAAGACCATTTAAAGTTGACAGTGGGCCAAAACCACCTGCATCCAAAGGTCATCACAGGTTCATTACAATGGGATTAACTAAAGCCTGCTTGAGAAGTAGTTGTTAGGGACAAGGTGAGGGGAGCCGCTCTGCAGTGGACAGTAGAACACGGGAATTCACAGAATTATTGTAGCAATGACACCATCTGTTGCATGTGGCATCATCTAACGTGTTACTGACTGTATGGGTTTGGTAGAGGAAAGCGTTGAGCGGGAGAAAAGCCACATGAAGTGCAGCCCTGGCTCTGATTTAAAGGGCCTTGCTCCAAGCATTTGCAGTTACATCGTCACACTGCTGAGGTGAACTATAATAGCAGGCTAAGGGAGTAGTCTGACTTTTTGTGTTGTTTCTGGATTTGTCCTACAGCTTTCTCATTTCAGCAGAAGGGCCGATGATCTCAGTCTTGGGGGAATATTGCATGGAAACACACACCTGCTAACCCCAATGTAACAGCAGTATACAAAGAGTCTTTCTTGGGAAACATGAGGCTCAGTTCAGTCTCTTCAGGCCTGCGCAGATGATCAGGATAAGGCTATTTCTGTGAATGATCATCAGGAGACAGAGGGGAAACACTCATGGAGAGGCTGGGAATTAAACTTAGTTACTGGAAAAGAACAGGTTTGCTGAGCATTCAGGCTCTTGTATGGAATTTGGTAAACTGAAAAGCTCTTGCAGTAGGATGTTTTTAACTACTTCTAGTGCCTCATTTAAATGCAGGGATGAAATTTCTGCAAGCTTTTCGTGTAGACTTGATTCTGCCTATTTAAGGCCACAGGAACTTCAGAAAAATCCCAGCTGTGACTGCTCCTGAGGATTTATTTTAGGAAATTTGCTTCCACATTAACAGTCACCAACACAGAGCAGAAATCCACACCTATTTTTAGACTCTTATGTGGAGGATAGCATCAATTAAGAAAGAGGAAAACATGCACTTGATAATATTTCCAAGCAGTTCCACTGTCACAGACCTATTCCCCCCACTGCCAGGAGGCAAAGGAGTTGTTCCAATAATTCATTACTAACTCTGGCTTTTTTCTGCTCTTAGGAAAAGTATTTATTCCTAAAGAAAAGCCCATAGAAACCCGTACAGAAGAGAAGGTCACCCTGGATCCAGAACTAGAAGAAGCCCTGGCCAGCGCTTCAGATACTGAGCTCTACGACCTTGCAGGTTAGATAACACATAGGTATGATCCCCCTACACGTCCAGTTCTTCTCTGCCCAGGCTTGCCACCAGGAGCATCTCATGATCATCTCTCAAGTACCTGTTTCACTATACAACAGGTGGCAACCTGTGGGCCACACATTGCCCATGAGGACTCCAAGCATGACTTAATGCTGCATTTTAGACTTCTCTCATCTACTTATGTTTGATGTGGCACTCAAGGGGAGAAGATGAACCAGCTAATGTGATTTAGGGGAAGGAAGGGTAGATGGTAGTTGCATTGTAGTGGAGACCATTGATCTTGCTACATCTGCATTGTTTGTAGCATACTATTGCTACCTCCTCTCAGCTCTCACAGCCCAAATGCCATGAAGAACTTGTTAGAGGATTCAATGGATGAAGATCCCACATCCATGAGAAAATTTGGAATCTAACCCCTTGAATCAGAAAAGTGGTTGCCAGATGATTAGACCTGGGTATCTTCACAACTTTTAATTATTTTCCTTTAATCCAGAGTATAACTTTATGTTCTAAAGTATGCACAAAGGAAATAATTTTGAAGTGTATCCACTTGCATAAATAACATTTGAACCTACAGTATAACAAAGGCCAATCTGTAGTTCTTGAGCCACCTGTGACTTTCAAGCAGTTTGTATCATGGGTATGTCATATGTTTATGCTAGTAAAAGATCATCATCTGAATCCCTAATTTGGGAAGAAGCAAACCAGCCAGAGCTGGTGAGATTAAAGTCAATGGGTCATCCTAAAACCCTGCTCAAACTAGTATTGAGACCTTCCCGTAGAACCACTGACACCTGCCTCATCCACCCTGCTCAGAGTGGAACCCAGAGAACCTGGGTTCTCTGAGGGCCATGGTCTACTTTTTTGGGGCCTAGTTATACAAAAATTTTGGTGGGAGAATTGCAAGTCTATTGAAAATTTTTTTTGTTTTCATTAGGAAAATCTACATGAAATATTTCAGCATGTTAGATTAATCTGAGTCTGGGTTAGATCAACGTTAAACTCAAAACTCTTGTAGCTACTATATCATCCTATTGAAGGGTTATTCTTGCCATTATCTTCTGTAATTCTTGGCTACACAACTCATTTCTGGATACATTAGTCTTGGCACTGACTGAAATGTAGTATATCATGGGATTATAATGCAGGTGGCACTTCTCAGGAAGTCTGAAGTTCATGGAATGAAGTTCCAACTTTTGCTCAGCTCTTGTCAGTATCCAGCCAGAAAATCATCTGTAACAGCAACTAAAGCAACAGAGTATTTATCTTTTTTTTTTATTATGGAAAAAGTAAAAATCTACATCAAGTTAATAACTTTTATTTTACAGGATCATGCATTAATTAAAGTCCAATTAGATAATTTATGGGAGAAGTATCAGCAAACAAAGCAGAGTTTATTCTCTGACACTATGGAAGTTCATTTGTACAAAACATAACTTTGCAGCTTCTTTTATGGAGTTTTGGTTCCTCTTATCATTTCTCTCATAATAGTTTATGTCCTCACTATTTATTTTAAAGTCCTGGAATATTTTTTTTTCCAAGCACATTAGCATCCATGTGCTTCTTTAAGAAACACCAGTGTGAATACCAATTTACTAAGCTAACCACATGCAAAGTCGAATTCTTCTTGAATATGCCAAACAGTACAACAAAGAGCAAAACAAGGTTCAGGTTGTATATTATGGAAAAAATTATTAGGAGTGTAGCACTGAAACAAGTCACACAAAGAGATTGTGGGATTTCCATCCCTGGATATTTTCAGGATGCAACTAGACAAAGCCATGGCTGACCTGGTTAATGATGGCAACACTCCCACTTGAGAGGGAGGCTGGACAAGACATGACCTGCAGTGGCTCCTTCCAGCTGGCATTTCTGTGATATGTGTACTACATTGATTCAGTTGTTCAAAAACTTACATTAAAAATGTCTGTATTTCCAGTATTTAGGCCCCTAAAGACTCTCCCTACAAGCAAGCATGACTCAGAGTTAATATTTTATAAAGGGTTTTTTGTTTGGGAAACTAAACCAGAATGTGTAGCACATTTTTCTGCACTCTTTGTTCCTGCTATTAACATTGTATCCTGTTGCTGGTATTTTAGCTGTTCTTGGAGTGCACAACATGGTCAACAACCCAAAATTTGATGAAGGAGGAGCCCGCAGTAAAGATGGAAAAGGAACCGTGAGAAGTAAGCAAGCAGATTTCTGTTGTGAGCTATATGTCATCTTTAGGGACTTGTACACCTATAGGTTGGGTGTATTGGTCTAATGTAGTGTAATGTAACTGGGCCTTGCCTTGACTGAACTAATTAATCATGAGGGGGAGCTCTTTAAAGTAAATATAATCTTAATATTCATTATGTATAACGACAACAGTACTATGCAAATAAATCATTCCTAAGGAGCTCTGTTTTCCTAGAGAGCAGTATCTGGCTCTGCAGAGGTGGTTGAAAGGATGGGAGTATTTAAGAAGCCGAGACATACACGTTTATTCCTCTTCAGTTTAGGCAGTGGACAGAAAACATAGTGAGCTGTAGCTAAGAGGTGGCCACATCCCAGGTCAGGCCATCTTGCCTCAAGTACCTACATGTACGCAACTGAAGAACAACTTGGAAGCACGGGGCTCGAATGTGGCAGAATCCCTGGCAGAGTCACATCAAGCTGCATTCACAGAGAGGCAAAGACCACGTGGATGTGCTCCTGCCCCAGCTGCTCTCTCTGATCTACCACCTCCATGTTAGCCCTGTGGCAGCGTGTTTAAACGCTGGCTGTTACACGGCTCCCTAGATACATGGGAAGTGTAATTGTTCAGGAAATCCCCCGTCAGAAGCAGCTGTAGTTACTAAAAACAAATCCAGAAATGTTTGCACTAAACAAACAGACCCTTGGTGAATCAGATCTTAGCTCAGCCACCAACAGGAGACTGGATGAGGGGAGAAATGAGTATGTCTGAATTCCAAGTTTTCAGGGCTGCCAAGCCTCCGTCCAGAGCTCATCACCTCCAAGCTCTGGGATATCAAGTGGGCTAAACTTTGCTTTTCAAGACAAAATTACAAAATGCCCTTTTCTCGGGAAGCAGTACTCAAAAAGTATTTTCTTGTAAGGCCTGAGAACCACAGCTATCTTTACCATGAACTTTCATTTCCATCCTTCTTTACTAAAGGGGAGGTGAGAAAGTAGACAGGACATTGTGTCACTTCATTTTTCTCAGGATTAAGACTGCCCTGCAAGCCTCCCCAAGTGGGGCCCTGTGAAAGCTGCCATCTATCTCATAACAGGCAACTGCATGCATTACTAATCCACATAGATTTCAGATTATTTTTGTTGTACTGAGTCAAAATGTGAGCTATGTGAGTCAGCTAAACTATGCTCCAATTGCAGACTTAAGAACCAGAAAAATCACCGTCCCGTCACTTTATTCTTTGGTCCGAAAGCATTACCTTTCCTTACCCAGATGAATTGCTTCAGTGAAAGAAGGTGACATCTCAAAAGCTGCCCATCAGTGTGGCAAAACAGCACCGTTATTAAAGAAAAAAGATAAAACTCATGGGAAGCGATGAGAAGCAGAAAGTGAAAAATACTGCTAACTCTAGGCAGAGTACACTGTGATGTTTAACCTGAGGACAGGGTGCAAGTCTCTCCCTAGCTGCCAGCTTGGCAGGGTGTTGCCACAACTGCAAAAAAATGCTTTGCTGTTTTTTCTTTACTTTCCATCCTTGCCTTCAAGATAGGGTGAATTCTCTAATATGCATTTTACCAGTAGTTTTCAATTTCCTACTCTCTAGGAAGGCTGGACGGTTATTCAGGCATATGTGAGGTCTCTCAGGGAATAAGTAAAAAAAAAAAGTTCAGGGTAAAAGGGAGCAGAATAGAAACCAGATCAACATTTGTGTATGACTTCAGCTCTACTAAGAGTATGAGTTTTAAAAAATATTTTTCTTTTGGCCCATGGTATGACATGAACTTTACCCATCGCACTGAACAGAAATGCATAGTACATTGAGACTTGAGCCCCAGTCTTTAAAATAACTCGCTGTCTGCAACATAAAATAAAAGGGTTTAAACATAGTTGTGGTCAGTAACGTATTCCTTTCTTGCCTCTGGTGGCTTGGGTGGTCAGGACTTATAGATTAATCTCCACAACTACGCGCGTGGGAATTAGAAATACTAATTGTGTTCTAAGCTATGATTTTTTTAATGCATCTCTAAGAATAATTATAGCTCATAACTGACATTAAAAACTGCATCTCTTTGGAGCATGAATACTCAAAGACTTCATAAATCTTGGTGCTGGCAGATGGACTTGCTTTTCATGCTTTGATAGCTTTATTATTTAGAAAGTGCAGATGTTGCAATTTTACAAGAGCTAATTGAATTTATAGTAAGGCTGATAGTATCAGCCTAGAGAAGGAAACAGAGGGACCTCCTGATCATGTTCCTTTATGTTCACAACATCTATAAATATTCCCAGTAACATAATGGGCAAGTTCTGAGCACCCCTTCCTTTACAGGTGTTAGACAAAGAACAAAGCAGCCCTTACAGTATGTTACATCCTATACAATAGTCTTTAAATCTGCTTTAGCTCAAATTAATTGTACTGGGACTTCTGTACAGAAAGGAGGAATTTGCCTGGGAGGATACTGCCCAGCTGCTGGGCCTGTAGCATCCAGTGACATGCTTCTGAGTGCACAGAAGGTGCAGTGGGAAGGATAATGGGGCCAATTCTCCTATTTCCAAGTGTTGTGGTTCATCTAAACCCTTTTTTGAATGCTACAGTACAAACCTAAATGGGATTTGAAAAGCCAGACTGTTACTGATGATGCCTGTTCCTCACATCAACATTTCATGAGATCTTGTGTTGCAGATGTGGTGAAAGGTGAAAAGGTCAAGCCTATCTTTGAGGAGCCACCTAATCCAACCAATGTGGAAGCAAGTTTACAAAAGATAAAGGCAAATGACCCTAGTCTCACAGAAATTAATCTCAACAACATAAAGGTAGATGCTGTGGTTTCATTTATGTCTTCATAGGAGAGTTTATTCAAGTATTTCCGAAGCCTTTGCCTTTTATCTTCAAATTTTGTGTCTGCTGTTCAGGAAAAGCAGGACACACAAGAAAGGGGTGTGGAGGGAACTGTTGTAGAGGCTCCAAGGTCATCAATGCCTGATATTGAATTAGATGCCAATTAAAAGCCCAAGGGGTGACTCCCTCTGGCTGCCTTTCTTTGGCAGATTGTAAAGCAGGATCTCATGGGCACTATATAATCATCACCAGCCAAATTCAATTAGCCCACATATGCAGATAGAGGAGGAGCTGGCATGCAGAGATTGAGCAACCAGCAGCAAAATAGGAAGCTAGCTCAGTGATCGGTCACGTGCTGGCATTGGCCTGACCCAATTAAAGGCAGTGCTGACATCGCATCCTAGCGCAGGCCTCCACAGGTCTCTGAAGGCCACTATAAGCAGAGGATGCTTTGTCCGTTCCGACATACTCTTAAAAGCATCAGGGATGTTTAATTTCCATAGACTGTAGCTATTGATCAGTTTGATGAGAATTAAAATCGGCATCTAGGGATATGACTAGCTTTCCTAATTACTGGATTTGTCTTCTTAATGCAGAATATTCCTATTCCAACACTGAAAGAATTTGCAAAAGCTTTGGAAAGCAACACACATGTGAAGACATTCAGCCTTGCAGCTACTCGAAGCAATGACCCTGTAGCTATTGTAAGTTTAAACACTGTTTAGAAAGAAGTCACAACAATTTTTAAGTAAGTCTTTGTCTGCTTTAGAATGCATTCTTCGTTTTCCCTTGCAGAATTTCCCTGTGACTATGCAAAGTAGAAGTGTAATCTATTCTGATCTACCTCTATGTTCTTCTAAGCCTATTTGTGTTTTATTCTTTGTAGGTACGAAGCCATGTTTTATGTTTTGTAGATTCTCTGTTATTCCTGACACTTTCGAGACATTATCTCATATTCCTTCTTTCTGACTCCTCAGGCATTTGCAGATATGTTGAAAGTGAACAAAACACTGAAGAGTCTGAATGTGGAATCCAACTTCATCACTGGGACGGGTATTTTGGCACTGATTGATGCACTGAAAGAGAATGAATCCCTGACAGAGATTAAAATTGATAACCAGGTAAAGAAAGAGCATTGAGTGAGTTCCACTTTTGTTTCCCTTCTATATGGATTCCCAGAGGGTTTTCCTAGAGGGCTCTGGCAAAGTCAAGGCAGCCTCTGTGGCTCAGTCATTCTGCAGCTCATGTCCCATGCCCATGCAACGAAACAGTGGAAAACTTCTAAATAAAGCTGGTCAAAGCCAAATATAAAACCCAGAGCAAAATCTCTACGGACAGGATTCCCTGTGTAGTTTGCAGCACAGGACTGAAATAACCACTTTTTTCTCTCTTACATGAAAAACAAATATTTTCTTTCCTTTTGGCAATGTTTCACCACATCACCAACAGAGGCAGCAGCTGGGGACAGCTGTAGAGATGGAGATTGCCAAGATGCTGGAGGAGAACTCCAAGATTCTCAAGTTCGGGTACCAGTTCACAAAGCAAGGTCCAAGAACCAGGGTAGCAGCAGCTATCACTAAAAACAACGATCTGGGTAAGATGCTGCTAAATCTACTCATCATTTGTTTATGTAAGCCAAGCCCCGACCTTCCTAGACACAACTCTTCCTGTCTGTACATGAGATTGAATTTTAACTCTACAACATTCAATCTGCTATATGTGAGGGGTGTTCTGGGAAGGGGAGTTACTTCAGCCTTTTCCATGGAGCACCATGGATTTCTAGCTGCCCTGTCAGCTGTTCTGGCCAGTAGGTAGAGATCCAAACCCATCCTGTCTGTTCCATGAACACAGAATTCCTCAATTCTTTGCCCTGCCCATGACAGACCAAGCCTGCCCAATGAAGGGAACAAAAAAAGCCTTTCTTGCTTGCGTGACCAAGTACAGGCAAAGCCTTCGTACAGCTTTGCAGGTTTTACCTGAGTGTGACATGCTCTACCTTGTGTGCTCAACACACAGAACAGGGAGGAGATGACTAGGCAGGAGTAGTTTACAGTAAGAATAATAGAAAAACAACTCCAGAGTAGAAATGATTAATAACAAAGTGGGGTGTCAAACCATGATGCCTTTTCTGGCTTCAGCTCAGGTTTCCCTCTGTGAGAACTAAGATAAAAGTTGAGCTAGAACACACTTCTTTCAACGGATACTTTTAATTTTTTTTTTTTTTCAGTTTTAATTTTTAGCGTACTTAAGTATTCCCATGATATACTATTGTTCCTGAAACTATTAGTGTCCTGGAATGGTATTTAAAACATTCACCAACAAAGAGAGAAGGACTTTTTTTTCCCCACTATTTAACAAATTGCCATTAGACATATACTCTGTACCTAATCTTAATTTTCCTGGTTTCGTATTGTATGGTTTTGTTCAAGATTTAGTAGGGCATGATACCTAAAAAATTCAATAAAATAAAATAAATGAAGCAACAAAATACTGAAAGCAGACACAAATGACTGATACTGCACTGTGGGCTTTGGAATAATGCAGTCTGTTTGCCAAGAAAGCACTATGAAATAAGCCTCCTGATAATAAAGTAACAGGATGTTTGTAGTAATATATTGTTGTTAATAACTTTCTGTAGTGAAAAGCATTTATTCATCCAGTTTTACTGGTTTTGTTCTGTACTTCAGCAGTTCAATATCAGAAACAGGACATGACAATACAACACCAAATTTTGTATCACACAAACAGGAGAACCTCACTAATCTTATCTGGTAAAGTCAGAGAAGACTCAATACATTTTTATTGTTGTATGGAGTAGGAAATGGTGCCCAGCTATACCTGCTCTATACCAGCTGTAACGCATCCTAAGTGCTGTAAAAATTCACATGGGACTGCCTGTCAAAATAATCCTGCCCTTAACACAAAGCTTGTCGCTTTCTGCTTTGCTAAATGGCAACTTCAACCTATTTTGTTTCTAGTGAGAATCCAGAATTAATTAATGTACTATCTGACGGCTGATGTGATTAGAGCATGTGAAGATTAAACAGATACTGAAAGGCCCAAAATGTTTTCCTTGTTGCCAGTAGTCACTGATATCAGTACTTCGGAATACTGTTTCTGTCACATTTATTATTATTTTCTAAGACAATATGATTGGTGCTTACCAATAGTAAAACACTTGTGCAATTAGAAAAGTTATTAATTTTTGATGCCTAATGCTTAAATAATCCAGAGCACTACCATGCAGACTAGAGCAGACCAGCATCAGCTTAGTTGGAACATTGTGGCTTTGGAAAGAACAATAAAACTGTAACAAAAATCTAAATTGAGCCACTGGGAGGAGGCACTGGAAATGGTGAATTCTCCATCACCTAAAACCTTCAGCTCAGAATCTGATTTTATAGAAAATGTATTGATAGGAACATTTGGTGAAATTCTACAGTCTGTGATATAGAAAAGTACAGTTTACATACAATTGTTTTGCTTAAGATCTGTTAATTATGGCATTTATGGACATAATCCTGCTGTTAGTGAGAAGGGAGTGTGTCAGTGAGAAAAGTCCTTAGGTTCTCAGGAAAGCAATACTGACTGCTCTTTTCTTGTTTTATTGGCCTAGTTCGTAAAAAGCGGGTGGAAGGAGAACGGCAGTAGCCACGCCATAGAGGATGCAAGGCAAGATTGGAGGGTGCCAACAACTGCAATCTCAGTGTTCACTGGTCAGAGGGAAGGCACTGGAAAACCATTGCAATGGGAGTTGCTCTTTTCTGTTAATGTCTCCTTTTAACGTTGAAAATGCAGTCTGTTCATTTTATACTTTCACAGTTAATTTAATTTTTATGAGAAAGATTCATAGTTGGTTTGATTTTAATGAAAAAAGTTTTACAGTATCTGAAGCCAATATGCAGAACCTTAACTGTGTTACTGAGCATACATAACATTGACACTGACCCTTGTTTTAGACAGTTTTTGATAGGTTAAAATATGAACTTGTGTATGGATAACGGGATTCTCTGCTGAAAATAGAAATTTTAGGGCCAAGTCCTGCAATGCCTTATGTTTGTGAATAATCTTTACTTATATGTGTATAGTCCTGCCAAACTGAATCCTGCGATGGGATGCTCCCAGGAGTAGAACTAGTAATGCCAGTACAAGTTTGCAGGATCACACCCTTGAGCCTCTCTCCTGCAGCTGGATCTCGGCAGCTGGAACCACATTGGAACAGCCCCCTTCTACCTTCTCAGGTCTCCACCTGTCCAGGTCCAAGTGCAGGCTCACACATAGATGTATAAACATTGTCAAAGTCTACTTGTTTACATAAACTTAAGTTAGGTGGATCATTTCACAATGTTACACTGATACTTGTTATTCTTACACCACACTGTAAAGTAATATTAGTGCTGCCAATCCTATAGGCTTTCAATATTTGGTTGTGGGTTTTTTTTCCCCCCTAGGCCAACAGGTTTTTATTTGCTACTAGAAGGCACAGTTTACAGCTATTAATCTTAATCTAAAGTATTCTGAGCAATATTTGTTTTGCCATGAGTTTGACTTTTTTTGGTTCTGGTATTTATGTACATTTGTTAGTATTATAGAACTGTTCTCAGGACCTTTTAGATGGAGATAAATTAATTAGTTAATCCAGGAGAGCAGCTGTACTACCAGGAAAAAACATTAAAAGAGTAGTTGTACCAACTACATAACTCAGATGCTGTACATAATCATAACCCAGTGGAAAGCACTTGTGAAGCAACAGCTAACCCCAATGCTCAACAGCATCAAAGTTTTAGCAAGAATTCAGTCTGATGTTTTGTTTTGTGTATTTTACAGTCTAAAACTATTCTCTATGTTTTATCACTGCCAACAGTTGTCTGACAAACAGCCAGAGATTCATTTTGGTTACACGCACGCATGCTGTAAGAACTAAGGGAGACTCTGGTTAGGTGCGCCACACATACCAATGCTTTCAAAAAAGCTGCAGAAGCACATGCGGGGCTAGTGCTGCTACCCAGGAAACACTTGCCCCTCCTGCCAGAGCTGCTTTAGAACAGCAGGGACGAAGCACTGCTTCCTTCACCCGGGTGATGGGACAACACTGGAGGTCACGATCACTACAGCTTACTCCTGACCCAAGGAGAGAGCTGTGAGCCACCGTGCAGCTGGGCATCCAGGCAGTGGAAACCACGGGAGCCCCCGGAGCAGTTGGTACATGTTTGACATACTTCCCCAAGTGACATTTTTGTGACCAGAGCTGGAGTGCAAGCTAGCGGGATGAAACCCCACTCTGTGCCTTTTATAATGGAAATGAGTAGGTCCAAGGCAACACTCTTCCCATTGGATACTGGTCTCCATACTGGGGCCCAAACTGAATAACGTACACTTAAATCCCACTTAAAATAGTTTCCTGAAGTGGACTGCTGAGCTGGGATCTAAAGTGCAGTATCCACAGTTTACTGCCCTGGAGAGTTCCCAGCCTTTATGATTTTCACATCTCCTTCCCTTCCTTAGAATAAGGCTGAAACCTCTGCTTTGCAAGTAAAAAACGCAACACACAGGGTAGTCTTGCTGAGATCCTGGAACCATGCAGGATCTGCTGTGGAAAAATTTTGATATCCCATTAAAAAAAGACAAGTTCTGTAACACAGTTACAACCGCATGAGCTTAAATAGAGTCCTTAAAAGCCATGCTGGTTACCAGGGGGATACCAGGCTTTGCAGCATCAAGTCTCATTTGTAAGAAGAATCCTCATCCCCAAAACCAAAAGATCATTGCTGCTGACAAACTTCCGTGATTAGAATCACACCGCCCCTATTCTTCTCTTCCTTTGATCCAACCAAGGGAACCCAACTGTCAATCTTTTTTTAAATACATTTTGAAGATTTTATTTTATTGGTTACTTTTTTGTTAAAGGATGGTACGTATGTATTTAAGGGAATAAAGTGCAATCCATTTTTAGTCTTAATTGCCATTTAAAGTGTTGGTATTTGCATGCAGAAGTTTTACAAGGATGGATTGGTCTGGCTGCTTCATGATGTCTGCAGCATGTCATACTATGTAGCTTTCCTCAAAGCCATACGAGTGGTTATATAGTCAGGTGGCACCATCCATGTCAGCTACAGTTTGCACCATGGACCAAGGTACCCAGCTGGGGAAGGCTGGGTGGGAGTTCCGTCCCTTCATCTGCCATGCGCTTTGCACAGGCGTGTTTCTGAAGGGAGGATTCCTCAGGCGCTCAAGAGTATCATCTCGAACACCAGCCCCACCATGCACGACCAGACAGCGCCTGGAGCTGTGCACGCCATGGCAGGGACCTGGGAGGTCTGGCTCCTTCCAGCATGTGTGAGAACTCCTAATCTCTGGCCATTTTCTCCAGGCAGCTGCTGCCAGCCCCTGCCGGGGGGGGCTCGGTGGCCAGGGACATCTCTGTCCTGCCTCTTCTGTGTGCTCCACATGAGGTCTTGGTTGTCACCTGGCCTTGAGCATCACGGATCAAACATTGCAACAATACAAAGATCTGTTCAGAACAGCAGCACACAATGGTGATGCTTGGAGGCAGATTTTCGTATTAATACAGGATTATTTAGCTGGTTAAAAATCTCTGCAACTAACATGAAGGGGGTCAGGATGTGACTAGTTATTTTAAATTCTACTTTCAAGCAACATCTGGCATAGTCAATGCTGAAGGGGGAACAGGGACAGTAGACTTTTTCTTTAAGCAAACATTCAGGAGTAGTTTTGTCTATTTTTGCACATTGCTTCTCGTGTTGACGGCTTCAGTTTTGTTTGTATTTTTTATACAATTTTTTCATGGAAAAGCTCAACTTTGTGCGTGTCCTAACATATATGTGAATCGTAGTGTGCACTAAGGACTGTATGTGTACATGTATAACTCGATGAAGATGTTCTGTCAAACAAAAGTAATTGCATGTGCACTGTATGATGTATATTACTCAAGAGGAAGGGAATTGCCACGCTATGTAACAGTGACTCCCCAGCATTGTGTTTTTTCTAATTAAATCTTCATAAAGGATTTGGCTTTTGCAATTTCTCATGGTTTTGTGCCTTGAATCAAGCCTCCCTTGATGCTCTGACATCAGATTAAGCAGCTTTCTCTACTGTGGCTCTCGCAGCTTTCACTTGCCTGGATTATCTACCAGGTTTCACCTTCTCTTCCCCCCATATTACATACACCGGGCTGAAGCTTTGTGAATGATGGTTCTGGGTACTCAGAACCAGGTCTGGGAGCAGAGAAACTTGGATTCTCCTCCCAGGTTTAACAGACATCCCAGATTTAAAGCAACTTCATCATACTTATCCATGCCTAAGCTTGCACACTCTAACATCAACCTAATACTTTCCTGCCTCCCAACTCAGTGAACGCTTGTGAAACTGAGCTTCTTAGAAGATGCAGCAAGAGATATACTTCTCTCTAAAGGAAATGCATGGGAAATTAAAACCTCAAATTTTCAGAATGTATCACTACCTGAGATACTTTGGATCAGATTTCTGTGATATATCTAGACATCTAAAGCTGCACATGAAAACCCATGGTATTTTCAGGAGTGACTAGGTACCAGTTCTCATCAGCTTTAAGTTTAAATACATAAAATACTGGTTCCTGTCCTTAGACAGCTACATACCATAAGAATCTGGCCCAGGTGCCCAACCCCTTTTTGGGAACTTACATGCTTTTGAAAATTATGCCCCATATCCCAAAGCTAGATTGTATTACTAGCATTCTTTTTTTTTTTTTTTTGCCATAGCTCCAAAAAAGAGTACATAGCGAAAAACAAAGATGACTGAAAAGCAGGACCCTTATTCTACAAGGCTTAATATTTTCTTTAGCTCTGGTTTCAATTTTTACAACTCTGAAATTATGTGACAAAGCAATAATAGATCTTGCAGGCTGCTGTTCTTTTTTGAAGTAAAAATGAGTGCAATTTATGAAAGGCTGCTGCCATTGGAACTGCAAAGACTAAATTTCACATTTTCTTCATCACTAACTCAGGAATCGGAGATTTCACTGTTTTTCAAAATTGGGAATCCAGTTCAACCGTGTGCAGTTGTATGCATAAAATCACTATTGTCTGATCAGGATCTTGCATCCAAAGCATAGCAGAAGCACTATGTCAAATTATCCCTCCTCAGCTAGCTTCTACTCAGAAAGCCTGCAAAATGGGCTTTCTGTGAGCATCAGGTAGACACATACATCTTTCCTGCCCTCTTCTCCACAGTGTCTCAGCAATTTTCCATATGATGTCTCACTAGAATTTGACACCAAGCACATATACTGATTTCTTCCAGGATATACACAGCTCTAAGCTTCAAGCGACTCAAGCACATTGTAGAGTGCCTGAAAGCATAGGCTGAGTTAATGAAATGGTTAAGCTGACCCTTTGAACCTATGCTGTACATTAAAATGCTCTGTACATTACACATAACCACACATGAAAAATGACAATTAAAAAAGAAACCTCAGAACACCTCCCCACAATGTGCTGTCTGCAATCCCAGGGAAGTTCACAGCTTACCCACAGAGAAACAAAACATCTTCCCAACCCATTCAAAGACTGCTTTTACTTATGTCAATAACTCCAAAATCTCACCATATCTTTCTACTTTTCCTCTCTTGCATGCCAAAAAATGGATGAGACTCTTCAAGAAAGTGAGGAAATCTCAGTGAAAGAAGAGGTATCTGTGTCCCAGTACATGGTTCTGCTGGGATCTGCAGAACCTATCAGAGGGAGTGCTCATGGGAACTACGCAGCCCAATTCCCAGATCTGCAGTCGTAAGGGAATCAGAATACAGCTGCAGAGAAGCTGTGACTTCACGAAGTCACACACTCCATTTCCTATCTCCAAGATAAGGTTTTATTTCTACATCATAGCTTTTGCAAAAATAGACTGGTTTTGGTCTTGCATCCCTTTCGTTACAGGGGCTGTGTTCAAGTCCCTTGGGATTTTGACTGTGAATGCAATATATCCAAGAAACACAGATACCGTCTCCTACCTTCTCACTCTGAACCTTTATTTTAGGAATTGGCTTCTTCCCTTGCACCCATTTCTTTTCAGAATGAAAATTTCGTGTACAAACAGTTGAAAAATGACAACTCATTTACAAAGAGAGGCTCAATACTATTCTTACAGTCTCCGAGCATGCATCTTCATACCTTTCCTATTCCAATCTGTTCACTCCTCTCTCAAGCCTGAGCACCAGCAGTGCAAACCCCATGTGCTTCATTTTCTACAATGTCAGTCAGTCTCCCCATGAATGTGATACAGAACTACAGTCTATACTGCAGCAAGCTGCATTTACCACTGGGCATCCATCTCCTGCTTCTGCCATGCAGGAGGTTTCTTGTCTGTGTTCTTTGATACATCTACCCAAGAGTAAGATCTCAATTTTGACTGACACAGAGACTTGAGGGAGCTTCAATACAGCATCAAAGAAAGAGATTCAAGAGACTCAGGCTTCTACCATATTGCAGAAGCTCTGATCTGTCTGTGTTTCTCTAGCCACAGCCAGGAGCTCTGCACTCTGTGCCCAATGTCAAGCTGCTGCCAAGCCTGCAGAAGGCTGGCATCCAAATGCAGCACTGGCTGCTGGAGGGAAACCACAGGGCGAGTACTCTGCTGGGTGTGAGGGTGTTGGACTAAACCATGCAGCTCTCAAATCAACTTTTTAGCTATTTTAAGAGGATGTCATTTGCACATTAAAACTAACAACAACCAAGGAATCTCTGTCACTCTAATCTGTTTCAGCTATAGCAAGTGCTCCTCTATGGCTGAATCGAGCAGAATGGTCAGTGGCATTTGAGGTTTCCTTTTTGAGGAAGGGGAAGAGGGGGGAAAAAACAGCACAATTGTGTTCAGCTGGTTCCCAGCCACAGCAAAGTGCTTTAAATATTCATGTTTCTCTTGTCCATTCCAGTAAAGCAGATGAGCACAAACAAAAGCAGCATGAGGGGCCTCCCTTAATGAGGGTCTGTTCGTTTCTTACAGCCAGCTGCCTGACTTTATTCAGTCTGACATTAGGTAGACTCATTCTATGAGCAAGGGAGGAGAAAACAAGGCTGTCAGATAAAGCAACTGCATGTATTATTTCACTTTTGCTCTTTTCTGATGACTGCATTGGTAATATATTGAACAATCTGGAAGCAACATTTCATATTTGCAAATTTTTTGTTTCCCAACTGTCCCACAGGTGTAGGTCACCTAAAAGCTGCCTGGACTCTCAATCTATGTTGGTGAACACTACGTATAGAGAACTCCAAGATTAAGAATCTTGCATTACAGAATGACAGAGTCATTAATGTTGGAAAAGACCTTTAAGATCCAACCATGACTTGATTAATTCTGCCACTTATTCATGAAAAGGTTATATACTCATCATCTGTCTAAATCAGCATTAAGATCTTTCAGATGATGATGGTGGAGAAAGAGGTCACCGTGTACGAGTGTCTGGTGAACTGAGGCGTTGGCATTCCTGGTTAGTTTGTACTCCCGCAGTGTTGGCACACTGCACACACTGGTGTTAAGTCATCCACATTAACTAGGTTGCTTAGAGGTCGAATCTCTCTTCTTGTCATTCTAACAGTTCACTTAGCTCCGCATTCAGGAACAGGAAAAATAAAGACATCAGCAGGAGCTGCTAGTGAGGCTTCCCCCACAGCCTCCCCCCCGCCGGCTGCCTGGCCCCGCTAGGCGGCACAGGCACGCTATTCCATTCCCGTATTTTATCCTGCATGCTTTTAGGCTGCTTAGGGAAAAGAAAAGAACAGAGTGTCATTAAACATGTCAAGCTGACTAGAAAATAAGGATATCCCCTTGAAATAATCTTTAAATTTTGGTTTTCAGAACTGATTACTCTGTGGCAGCTGATTAAAGCTCCAGTTAAGCTCTCCCTGCCTTTACACTCCAAATGCGCTGGTTGATCCAGGTGAACTACTGTGACATCATCTTAAATGCACTGCAAGGAAGTTTATGGCATCTCTTCTGAGCCTGGAATAAGGTCAAGGGCACTTCATAAGAAGTTGGACTTGGTTACCTCACATTTAAGTTGCTCCCCTTACTGTGCTTTTTTGCCAAGTACTGATCTCATATGCATTTGTGGAGAAAAAAGAGAGTGCCTGACAACAGGGACATGGAAGTTTGATGGTCATAAGCGAACAGAAGCACTCAGCAGTTGCAACAAACCCAGCCAGCAGGGACATCAGCAGTTATGCCACCTGCCAAGAGCTGGAGTCCCTTCCAGCATTACAGATTCATAGAGTTTGAAAGATCATTTCCATGATGAGAAAGACTGAAGGCTTAAAAATATGTGATGACATTTAAATAAAAATGCATTTGCTTCCATTTGGTATACAGTTTTCATTAAAATGAGACAGTTGTACTTAATATCTTCTACTTACTTCCTATTGTATTTCTGTACAATGAGAAAAATCCAATTAAAAATATGATTTCCCTTCATTGTTCTGAAGCTTTCAAACTGACTCCATAATTAAATGAACAAGTCAGAACAAGTTACTTTTCATATTTGTACAATGGAAAACCACACTATTTCCAAGGAGAAGGGGCAAGATCCTGCATGCCCTGAAGTCAGCCAGGACTCACACCTGCACAAAGCCAGAGCTGAGAAGAGCGGCAATCCCCAGAGACACCAGCTGAAGTACCTGCTGGTCCTGTGAAGGACTCACTGGGCTGTCTTGCTAGCTTGGAGTCAGAACGAATCACTGCAAGAATATCCAAGGAGGAGATCTGGGTGCTGAGGAGACCTGCAAAAGGTTTTGCTTACTGTTTTTCCACTGATGCACACAGTCATTGTAGTGTCCAGCTATGCCACTCGTATCAGTGTCAGATAAGCTATCACAAAGGCCACATGTGTACTTAATTACCCTGGTGGTACAGGCCACAGCTTTGCCCATGAGTTACTGTCAGCTCCGGCTGCTTTGAAACTGCTTGTTGCTTTATAATGATACTATTTGGTCTCATTTTTCCCTAAGAGGGACAATGGGGCCACCTAGTCTGGCCTCTTGTGTATCCAGTATCCTTAAATTGCATGCCAGTACCCAGCCTACAATTTAATCGGGCCAAAATACTTGCCTCATTTAGCATGAAAGTTCACACTAGAACTGTGTTCCAGAAAATAAGTGATGCAGTGGCAAAAGTGAATGAGGTACAACACATACAGGTATTTCCATGTGCTGAAAGTAAAAGCCATCTGCTACAGAGAAAGTGAAAACCTCTGTCAGCTCAGTTGGGGTGGAGGGATATCAGCTCAGAGCTGGTGGTTAAGTTTACATCTGGACACATGAGCAGTTTGGCACACAATGTCTGCCAGAGATACTAAAAAAGCATTGGCACCAGCCTTCTGGATCCTTTTCCGGATGTTCACATCAGGCCCACTCTGCTTGGAACCTAACAAAGACGACCTCAGCAGGCTAATTTACTTGAAAATGTTTAAACCAGTGCCAAGCTAATCAGCCCTCTGGATGACACTTTGAATCTCTTCCCCTGAATAAAGCTGCTCTCAAATTAAAGAGAAATTTACCCCCAAAAGAACTGGGATTCCACAAAGTGTACATACAGTAAAACTCTCATCCCAGCTCTGAGGAGTCTGGCACTGCACAACCAGAGTGTAACCTCATCACCATCCCAGTTAACAAGCACCTTTTAACTGCTTTCACTCAGACCATGCGCAGCACCTGCAGTAATCATCAGTGTGCTGAGGGTGCCTAAGCAGACTGCATCTACCATCCAGGAGTTTAGAATAAACAGTGCTGCTAGGCTGAGCTATATTTGGAAATTGTCTCTTACCTGCTGCACAGGACACAAACAGTATTCCTGCAACGTGAAGGAAAGCCCAGGCAAGCAGCAAGTTACTGCCCATCCTTGCCTGCTCATCATCACAAAATAGGGTTTAGTTCACTGGGTTTTAACAGGGAACACACACGTACTTTGTTGGAAACACCAGTCACCTACTATTAACACCAACTTATTGGAAAGGCAAATGACGACATTACCCTCAGCAAGTTTTATGAGCAGCAGCAATGAGAAAGCGAGCTGTGAAACAAGTGCTGGCGTTCAGTGGGGTGCCCTGCACGGTACAGCTCCCCACTCCCCCGCTGAGGCTTTGGGTGGGTTAGTACTGGCAGCTGCTTTGCCAGGGACAGCAAGTACAGCAGGTTTTCCCCCAGTAACAGAGAAGTCACAGGATGACAAACAAGTTACTTATTGTTAACTGAAGAGAGAGGGGAGGCAGGACTAGATTTGGGCTGAATGTGAGAGACTTACTGTAAACGCACTGAAATTTTTGCAAAGCTGAGGAATACATAAAGCACATAAAATAGTTTTGGGGTGATGCATCTTTACACATGTCTCTAAACTGGGCCCTAATGGCTACCTCAGGTTACCAATCCTCAGAACGTCCCTTCCAATGTCAACTTTACACCCAGGAAACAAGCCTGCTTTAGAAGGGGTGGCTATCAGTTGCACTCCCCCTTTGTCTGGTCAGGTGACATTTCAATCTTTGGACCATCTTCAAATCATTAATAAATCATTGTTGGCTGCATTTTGCCAAAGAGTTTTGGTGCAAACATTTAAAAGCACTCAAACTGAGTACTGTGCACATCCTCAACGCACTACAGAGGTTGAAACTGAAGCACAGATACATTCAATGCTTTTTTCCCATTCACCCAACAAAAATGTTAAAAATAGAAGTCCACTTCGTGTTTCTTATAGCAGCTCCTACAGAGCCTGATGCACTACCCTGTCAATGAAGATTTATCTACTAGTCATGCATTTGTTTTCCAGTGGAGCTCATTGGGGCTGCAATAAACACTTCTCCTTCCCCTCTGATGTCTGCTGTGAGTCACTGAAGCCTTTGCTCATTGTCTGGGTAGGAGCGAGAGCAGCATCACCCTCTCTGCATGCACGCAGCCGGGCACCCCAGCACAGCAGAGGGGAGCAGGAGGAGCGTGACTCAGGCTGGAGCATCCAGGGGCAGTGCTGTCATGGCAACTGTGCATTAACCATTGGGTTACTCAGACTAGGCAGCCTTTAATTAATGGCTTGATTCTCATGCCTTCCTTTCTCCCAGTCGTATTATTTACTGCACTCCCTATTCTTTCACTCCCACTGAAAGACTTCAAACAGGCAGCAAACAGCAGAGACTACAGCCGGTCCAAATAGCATATGGGAAAAAGCCCTGAGCTTCAAGGAGCACTGATGAAGCGGGGCTGGGTACCACTGCCTCAAGGAAGGGCAGTGCCAAGGTGATGGACACCAAGTAGATCTGTCTAGAGCCTGTGTGCTCTTTGCTAAAACACCCAAGATTCACTGCCAGCACCTATCAGCCTCTAACATTCAGAAAGTCCCTTCAGCATCAGAGCAAGGAAGAAAAAGATATCCTTGGAATCAGAAGCTCCCAAGCATGCTCTCAGTTGTATTGTTGACCATGGAAAGAAGGAAGAGGCCAGGGTTTGTTCACTCTCCTCCCAGGGGGACATCTGAGACCTACTACAGATAAGTTTATGTCTTCTGTTAGATGGACAGTAGGCCACTAACCTTCAGGAATCCAAAAGACCATAGGCTAGAAATCACTATAGCACAGAGTTCCAAACTGAAGACATGGTTAGAAGTGTTGGGGATTGTTGCTGTTTCAGTATTAGGTGAAAGTCTATACAAGCAAACATTCAGGAAAAAGATGCAAAATCAAAGACAACAAGAAAGGCTAACCTCTACATGCTTGTAATTTTTAGCAATGACACTTTTGAAATGTTTTATAACAAAGGAAATTCCATGCACTATGGGAAGACATAAATCCAGAGTAGATGCTAAAAGTAATTTTTAATAAAGAAAAATTAAATTTGGGACAAGGTATACAACAGGTACTGTAAAGATCCTCTTTAAATGATGAACTGAAATTCACAGCCTGGAGTAACAGACCAAAAGAAAAAATTAAAACATGAAGCAATTTGCTTTTTCAGCTGTAAAAACCTACATTCTCACAGGCCTGATGTAAGCATTTTTAAACTCATCCCCAAATCATTGCATAGTCAGAATAGCACATACCATTGTAAGTATTCAGAATTGTTCAGCTGTACCCTGTTCTTCCAGTAGAGCTGAACAGAGCAACACCACCATTCCCTGAGTATGTGGCCTTTGCAGTTACCATTACAGGTTTTTAGGACCAGCTCCTCAGTGATGACTATTTCTAACAGCTGAAAGATGGATTAATCTGTTCTTAATCACAAGGTCATTACATATACCACAACCACATGCCTGTGGTCACTGATGCTCATCCCACCTTCAGATACATCACCAAAAGAAGTCTCTAGTCATATTACAGAGCCCATATCTCCTCACTAACTCTTTGCATTACCTTTCCAGGTAACACCTGCTGCTCCCAACCATTTTTATGCTACTAGGGAAAGGGGTGCAGATCTACTCGCGGCAGTAAACGGCACAGCATTGAGAAGCTCCATTTTGCCTTTAACTAAAAGCACTCAAGTTGATCTCTGCTTTACACTTATAAAACAGGTTTAAAAATAAATGGTACTGCCAATACATACAAAGTATGCAATAGGAAGCAGGAGAATGAGACTAGCATTGTCCCCCTAATTGCCTGATGTCCACAGCAAGAAAGGATCTGTAGTGTAGGGGATACAAGCACAGCTCTGTTCTTTCAAGAGTTTACAATTTGACTTCAAGATTTGAAGTCTGAAGTGCTTTTCCTGTAATGTAGATAGCACAAAAGACTTCTCCAGATACAGCCAAGCCTTTAGCTAAAAGCTCTGGCTTGTGAAGAGCTCGCTATTTTCATCTCAGCACTGAGTGATATAAATCAGCATCTGGACTTCCCCCTCTACCCCACTACTCAGGTGCCATTGACTGTCTCAGAAAACACTCGCCCAAGGTTCAGGGCTCCTGCTGAGCTTCTTTTACTAAGAACAAATGACTGACCTGCCCAGAAGAAATTCCTGAGGGTAGTTTAAAGAGCTGAGGGCCTACTTTGGCTCAGGGAGGAGGAGGGACACAGTCTTTTTCCAAAACATCACTTTCTCTTGAACGAGAGTTATAGAGAAAAACCTGTCTGGGTGCAGATGAAAGACATGACTAACAAAGTGTTCTCTCCAATGAGAGATCGCTTCCTTGTCCTGCACTTCATACTTGAGACACAGTCGGGTTTGATGTTAACAAGGTAGAACTAACCTATTTGCAGGTATTGATGACACATGGAAGATCAAACTTTTTTCAAAACAACCAGTCCAGTTGTAATAAAGAACATCAAGCTTTTATTGTTTTTATTTCATCCATTTGCTTACGCAAACTGGGAGAAGAATCAGGATTTTAATTTTAACTCAGTTCAGGCTGACTTGAAAGATTTATTGTATATCACACCACAGACTAATCAGAGTTCATGCTCTTGTTAGGAGATAAAAATATAAAAATAAGTAGAAACTGATGCAGTTCATGGTGATAGACTGGCCTGAGTCTCCTGAAATTCAGCACAAACTGTAACTGCCATCCAGCTATGAGGGGCAACTAAGCTGCTCTGTGTAGTGGCACAGCTAAAACAATAGTAGCCTCATCCCATGTAACCACCCAAAACAAAGCCACATGCAGGGAAGACTGCGCAGGAGGCAGAGGTCACTATAAGGAAGGCTGCTACTGTGCCAGAATCTGGGTTTATGAGAAGGACTAGAGAGACAGAGAGAATGCAAAACACAAGACCAACAGAATCACAGAATCATTAAGGTTGGAACATTGATATACTAATGTAATAGCTGATACCTTAAAATGAAACTTCACAGACTGTCAGTGAAGCTAAGGTAGGTTTTGTGCATAGATGATATGTTGGCAATAGAGATGATGAGCAGAAATTCTTGCAAACAAAAGCATTTGCTAAGAGAATTCCTGATTACAGAATGTAGTTAGAAAAGGGACTGAATTACCAGTATGGCACAGTATTGTCCACTGCAGACAAATATGTTTTAGTGTAATCACTTTTGGAAAAAATAAATTCAATCCTAGTCTAATCCTCACAGGCTTCACCTTTGAAATGTCAGCTCTGAATACACATTCTACTCAATTTACTCGTCTGCCAGATGTAACATTCAACAACAGAAGCCTGCTTGTTTACAGAGCCAGGTCAGGAGTTGGTGATGAAGAAACAGAACTACAGGATGTTACAATATGGACCTAGGGATGTAGTCCAAGTATGGATGCATAATGGTACCTACTTCTTCAGATGTGCGTCAAAACCAACCATGATTAAGAGGTTTGGACTGTTAATCTTAAGATTTGCAATGCTGTTACATTTTTAAGTTATTCAAGGACAGAAAGAGTTATGATTCATATAGATGCTTTTAAGAAGATGAGTCTAAGCCCTGCAACAGAACAGCTCAGGTAGTGCTCTCACTGTAGCTCAGATAATCACTCGGGTCAATTAAAAGCTACAAAACTAGCCCTAAGGATTGCATGTGCTTTTGTAACTGCTATTTATACTTTATAGAGCCTAGCAGCCTCAGCTGAATGGGAGGCCCCACTGTGCATGCAGAGCCCAAATATCTAGCAAAAGCATAGTTACCATCGCAAAGAGATTAGGAACTAAAGCAGCAGTTTTATTATTTCTATTTTAGAGTTCAAAATTACAAACACATGTCTGCTCCATTGCACATAACATACAGTAGCCCAGCTGTGTTTGCCTTCACATATTCTGCTCTCTCCAGTGACCTTAAGCCCAGGTACCTCATAAAGCACCTGCAGTCAGACAGGGCCAGCCCAGGCACGACTGACTGGCCAGGGACCTCACTCAGCCTCCGCAGGAGAGCAAGGGCTCCTCACCTCCTGGTCCTCACCCACTGCTCTCCACAGAAACCCTTCTGTGTTTGCAGGTGCTTTCCCAACAGAAACCCCATACAGGTGACCAGTACCACTGCAGCCACTGAACTACAATTCATAAGCAGCTGCAGTCCTATGGGGGAGAAAGATCTGCCTGAAAGAACTTGGGCTTCTCGTTTCCACTTTCAGATTTAATGTGGAAAAACAAAACAAACCAACCACAACATCAAGGCCTTTTAATCAAGAAAAAAGAAGTTCACAAGTTTATAAATACAAGCTGAAAACTGCTGTTTTTTCAGGACACTGAGGCACTGGAGACCATCATGTGTATTCATAGTGTGGATTATAAAAACAACTCAAAAATCAGTAACTGGAAAGTAGCATTTCTTTGATTGTTATTTTTTGGACAGAAACATTTAAACAATTTCCAAAAGGTCCACTACTGAAAGTACTTTCTGACTCCTACTTTGAAGCAAGTCTAATAACTGCAAATACCATGGATTTAAAAGGTCACTGCATAATCCAGTGATTAACATTTTCCTTTGTAGTTATGACTATACTAAAATAATGATCCCAATTCACAAGGCGATTAAACACGTCTATTAATTTTACTTCAGTAAAACAGACTTGGTTTTGGTATAACCAAGCTAGCTGAAGTGCAGTTCACAACACCTTTTCCTTCAAGGAAGATAATTTTGCCAGTTAAAACAACAACACAGCTCTTGTTCAAACCCAGCTTTTTCCTATTCAAAGCTGTGAAATACAATTCCAATTTTAGTATCTAATTCAGAGCCAGCATCTCAGAACTACTGTTGAACATTATCCTTCTGCATGCTAATTTTAAGGCACTCATTGCCCTGTGTCATTGTTTACTATAAGAGTTCCTATGCTGTTTGAGCCATTTGTACAAATATTCACTGAGATGAGTAAGTACATTTGATAGGTGAAAAATCCTGCAACTTCACAAAAATTATGCCCCCAGATCCACTTGATATCCAGTCATATCTTTCTGTGAGAAAGATTATTTCAGCAGACTTCTCTTCATTTTTCTTAGATTTTATGTATTTCTCAGCACTAACTTGGACTGATTACATGAACAGACCTCACCTCAACCAGAAGAACAATTAGTATGTAATATTCTACTTTAAAAACGTTCTTTCTTGCATATTTTGTACTCAATTTACATTTCATAATAATGAGTCATATGAGTGAGCAGAAATATACTGATAGTCTGAAATTCTGCTTTTAATGAAGGAATATTAACCTCTTACCCTGACAGACAATTAGAACAGTAATTAATGAAAGCAGATGGCATCTAGGTCACAACACTTAAGAGATTAATATATTCAGTACTTCTTGTTTCTCAATTCATGCATTAAATACTGGCAGTCAGCTTGATGAGTTTAATCTGTATGACTAAATATATAGAAGTGAGGTGAGGAGAAAAAAGGCTAGTTGGCTCTTTTTGCAGAGTCACATTATCTCACATTATGCTGCAGAAGAGAACAGAGGCAACAAAGGGCCTAAATACCCACCCCACAATGCCATCCTAATCCCTCAGGATCCACGTAAGACAAGGACCAAATCATCACAGTAACCATTTTAATAGTTTTTCTTTACACAAAGTTGTTGGTGAGGCACAGACACAGCTTTACACAGTGTCTGGCTCCAGAGGGCTGCTCTGAGTCTACTTCTGACATGTGCTTAAAGTCTCTGAGCTTTTGTTCCCAGCTGTGGAGCTGCAGAGTTCAGCTTCACATTTCATACATGCAAGGTGAAAACACAGTTCCTGACCACTTTGCTCTTCTGATGGATTCCTTTACCCCTTGCTCCACCTCTTTCTCTTTGCTTTTTGTGGCATGCTCTTTCAGAAGCAAGATACCAAACACCACATACAGTGAACAAAAGCAACACTGTGTGGTGATATGTTCACGATCAAGCTGCATTTTTTGATGGAGGAAAGCATCCTGGCAGCCGTAACCAGTGTAACAAACAGGCAGGCCTCAAGGGTTTTATGTAATTTTACAAGAAAGTCAACCTTGACACTAAATGCTAATTAAATCCATGATTACTTCCTAATGAAACAAACCTGCCAGGGATGCTCAACAGGAAACAGCAGAAGATTGATTCTGAGACACTGAAGATAACTTTTCAGGCTCTTCATGTGACATGGAGTTAGGAAATGATTCAGAGCAGCTTGAAAGAATTGCTTAACAGGAATGAAGATGTGAGGCAAGTTCCAGCAAACTCGTATGACTAAGAACAGCACAGGTGTTTGCTTATGCATTTTATAATGTTTGGGCTCTTTCAGGTAATTCCTCCCATTAGCTGAACAAGTATTTTTCAAGATGGCAAGTGAGTCGTGGCGAATGACAGGACACTCACAGGATGAGGTAGGTCTCACACATTGCTCTGTTCAGGTGAATTAGCTGATGGCAGAGTTTGTTCTGCTGTTCTCCATCAGGTTGGATGGCCAGCAGTGGAGTTCATCCCAGGAAAATGAAAATCCCTGATGCCAAAGAATAAAGTGACAGATTGGAACAGTCTATTTTAGAAAAGAGCTGCCACATCTAGTTAGTATCACACATAGATTCACTGCACAGTAACAAATGGATGCTGGACTGAGCTTGGAAACTAAAGCCAAAACTATATTGAGGATTTCAGCCGGGAAAGGGAAGGAAAAATTCTTTTCTGCATTGAATTGCAGGGAGCAAGCATTCCTATTTTACCAGTGTTCTCCATTTTGCTCCCTTTATTTCCTTTCAAGTTATCTTCATAAGGACACAAGACACTAGCATAGATGATGCTATGCATGACCAAAATTTGAAATTCAAGGAAGACAAAGATTATTTGATGTAAGCAGCAAGCAAATCAATGGGCCCTATTCCAATTTAGGTTTCACTATCTCACATGCTTCTGCTACTATACTGCATCACTCTATAGAAAAGAGTAATCACTATAGAAAGCTTTCATAAAAAAACCAATTTACTGCACCCACCAAGCAAAACATTTTCTTTGATCTCATTTCTTTTACAGAAGAACCAGGAAATTTAAATATGAATCCTAACAATGAACTCCTAATAATCTATTTTTTTGATGGATTATACTAATCTATTGTTCCTATTTATTACTCTATTCCACTTGAATATTTTACTGCCTATATTTGTGCCCATAGTTTCAGCATAAAACACCAATTTGATATACTCAGGGGTGTTTACGCATCAATCCAGCATTGTTATACTGTAAGGTTATTATGCTGTTATATAGATTACCTGCCCACCAGAACACATTTGTGAGCAGATATAACTGAAAGCTGTAGGGTGACAGTATGCTATTACAGCTTCTGATGGAAACTAGCAGAGATTCTTTCCATTTTCACATAGTGAGAGCAAATTATTTTCTTTAAATTTGTTTCATACACTGGCTTTCCACTTTGATACATTTAACTCACATTTATTGTAAATTGTTAATGTACCAAAATTAAATGCATCAAATTACATGTAAATAATGAATTAAATGTATCAAAATGTATTCACTTTTATTATAAATGAGTGTGATATCTAAAGTAACTAGTACAGTCTAGCTGAAAGAGAGAATCTGCCTCCTCTCATTGCAGCTCTGGCCAGCTAAATACTTTTCAGTTGCAAGGCCAGTGAAAGTTAACTGCTTCTCAGAACCACCATTGTCCAAACCTCCATACACGTACAGCCCAGTCATTGACATTTAGCATCTGACCCATTGCTGGTTTAATATTAGAGATAACTACTGCTTCAAGCACTCCAACTTACTAGCTTCGGTTCTAGAATTAGCTGTCTGTAACAAGTGCTTGCAAGTCTGGCACTCATGTTTACAAATGCAGAGCGTAAACTAGTACGTACCTGGTTTACTACCATAATATTCTGGGCATTTCCTCTCTATATATGGCATATATTCCTTTCTATATGTGGTAATAATGCCACAGACAGTCTTCCCATACTTTATTCTGTTCTGATGGGACTTCAGACAGTGCTGGGTAAAAGCACATAAAGTGCCAACACAATCATTAAAAAAAAAAATAAATCACATTTTATGGCCAGTACCAGTCTTAATTAAGGAGCTCTCAGCAATTAGAAATAGAGATGCAAATAATTTCTGAGAGCGCTCTTCAGTACAGGCAGTATTCAGCTGAGCCAAATAATCAAGGAGATTTTACTGTCAATATTTGACATACGTATTTCACAGAGGCTCTCAGAGGCCTTCACATACTCATACATGCCATATGTTCATACACACATAGGCACAACTATTGCAAAGGCTAATCACCCAAAGGATGGCAAGCAAGAGTTAGCTGATCATTGTAGCAAGTACTTTATGGGATGAGGGCGGAGCAGTGAGGGGGGAAACTAGCTAAAAAAAATAATAAAAAAAAAGAAGTATCAGCCTGGCACCTAAAGAGATTCAGAAGGAATAATGAAGTAGGGAAGACTTCGGCACTTAAATAACCAGTCCTGAAGGACTCCCTAGAAGGAACTCTGCAGCCAAAATTCTTTGATGAGGAAGAAGCTATTCTAATTATCACGAAGTTATATATTCACTTACACCTGACTCCACAAACCATACTGATGCTTGAACGAACAAGCCTATCCCTAGTTCGATGTGATACTGTAGAAAGAAAGTATGGTATTATATACCATTATATACCACTACACACCCCTTTGGACAGTTGGTTTACAATGAAGCATGGAAACATGGAATATTCTTCAGATACCCTAGGAATGCTTAAAACAGAGTCCTCCCAAAAGACATAACTCCCTTCACATAAAAACCCTTCCTCATTCTTGTTTTTGCTTTTTATCTTGCAGGCAAAACAAGTCATATACTGACACACTTTTCAGTGGCCCATAAAAAACAAGCAACTCTGAGTTAAACCAGTACACTAAGCTATGACTTGCTGACTGAGGAGCCAGCATCCTACAGCTTCTAGCAAAACGGCTGTAAAGACTGTAACCTCTGGCAGAGAGGCAAAGTATCAAATTGAAAGCAGTAATGCCTCAAGTTGCTTTCCCACAGGCCACCTTTATTCCTTTGACTCTTCATCTTGTATTCTGACTTAAATTGTCAGGGTGATCTGGAGCTCGTTCAGAGGCTACCTTCATACAGGACCTTTGCTACATGACATTTTCTCCAGAAGTGTCACGCTGTCAGAGACTAACTCAAGCCTGCTAAGAGTTTAACAGAAAGTTAAACCCAGAGAACACAGTGGAAGTACTGCTTAGACAAGCTCAGAGATCTTTAACCCGTCACAGGAAGACACTTTTCTACAGTTAGTGTTTCTACATTAAAACCATGAAGTGAAACAGTGCAACCAACAGAGTTACTGGAAGAAGCATTCATGTAAATTAAATTTAGAGGGCTTGTGGTCAAAGTAGCATCTCAAATCATTAAATTTCTTTCAGAATTACAGTTCTCCATTTTCTTGTAAAAGCTGAGGACATTGCTGCTGCCAGGGCGTTCAAGCTGCTGTGCTGTAACCTCACTTGGAAACCTCGCATCAGTTACTGCACAGAGCGGGCTGACCAGCTGGCTTCAGCTCAGCACCAGCTCCAGAGCCTCGATGTGCTCGGGGCAACCTGGGCACTGGGAACATTTAGCCCCAAAGGGGCACACGGAGCACCAGCCAGGCAGGAGATCTCCAGCATGGAGATCTCCAGTCGAGATCAATCAGCTGGTCAACCACTCGAGGGCAGCATTTCAGTAAAAACACCAAACATGGGAACAAAAATGAAGGACATCAAACTACTGGACTATTTTAGCTCACCATGAAGATTTTGTTTGCAGGTTGATCTCAAAGCTTTCTGTATCTATATAAACAGGGTGGCAATATAAGCAAAATACTGAAGTGTAAGCAATGAAAGAACAAGAGGTCAATACCAGAAAAATAAGAGCAGAGACTTTATGGCCACTTCAGTTTGGAAGTGTCTTAGCTACCAGAAAGAAAGGCAGATGCACCCACACCCTAGCCTCCCACCCTCCTCCTCAGTGGAAACAATTTACCCAAGAGGGGCAAAAAGTTAGTTTTCACTCAGCCAGCCAACTGTCTTCTACCAGATCACAGAAAGTTGTTGTACAATCGTGTCTTTAGAAGTTAAGGAACAGCACAAAGAAACTGTCAGGATACAGAACAATGACCCACTTGGTCCATCATCACCTTCTCATTTCTAATAAAGCCATTATAATAGTTGTAAGGCCAACTCCTCCGTGCCCAAAGTGAGAAGCCTGTAATAAAAAGCATGAATGCTGCTGGTTTACTGCCCTATTTACACCAGCTAAAAATAGTCACAGGCCAAAAACATACTCCAGTTTTGGGCACTGACCGACAACATGAGCTTCAAGACCAATTAGGCCACATTAAAATATTCCCACAGGAAGAAAATATGCACCAGTAAACATCTTGGAAGGCAAAGAGAGCTCTTTGAGTAGAAGCTTGCTACACAGCTTCAATGCACCCTTGTCACTGATTTGTCATCTTATTCAAAGAGGAGCTTTCCTTCTTACCAGTGACGGGCTGCTCCCTTCAAGGGCCACCATCAGGCCCAGGGAAGCTGTAATCTGAGGCATCCTCTGCACTCAAAGACAGGTAATTTCAGAAGTGACTCACAGCAAAAACCTAATTTGACCTGCTCTTTCCGAGGCAAGAGTTAAACTTTGTTTTTCCTTGAAGGAAAATATTCACAAGCAGAACCCCCACCCTTTATTTTCAACTGCTACTCTTTCCAAGGTCTTTTTCCTCTTAGACACATGTATACCCTGCAAGCATACATCACAAAAGCAAGCACCTGTATGCTTCTCATAGCTGTTCCTTCAAGTGGGCGGAGGACTGTTGGGATATCTACAGGCAGGTGAAGATTTACAGCTTGAATGTCAAAGCTACACTCTTAATCACCTAGGTGACTCCACAGATTGAAGCAAACTGGAGTCTAGAGGACAGACCACATCTGTTGGCAGTTCAGATTCTGCCTTAGACTACTTCAACTCCATAGCTGAAGTCAAATCCAACCTGAAGAAGGAGAAAGGGCAACAAAGATGAAAATGTAGGATGAGGATGGACAGTTAAGAGAAATAGGGTCAATGAGCAGGCATAAAAAAGAATAAGCATAGTTCAGTAGGTAGCACATGGAGAAGAAAGGCTTCTGATTTGGATTTTTGCATGTCTGCTGACTTCATTCATGTTATTGGGGAATTTGTGGACAGCTTCTTTGGACTCCCTGATGAAGCTGTTTGAGGTACACTTTGATAAAGGACAGACCTCTTTGAAATCAGTAGTTGATAGCTATTGTACTGAAACCTAAGACTGAAGGAAGAGTTAAAAGGACTGTTTGATTTTAATTTTGTTAAGTCTTCCTGAGCTAAAACAAATCTAAAAGCATGTGTAAAATAAACAAGTTATTCTTGACCTGTTAGATTAGGTTATGCAAAACTGTTGTTAAAAATAAGCCTTAAAAGAAGGTATTGTAATAATATAAGTAAATCAGTCTTTTCCTCTGTGGTTCTTCACTTAAGAGAGTTCCCACTGGCTCTAGGTAGAGCTATGACTGGAACTACTTTGGCAAAGCAAGGTACTTAATGACACTTTAGAGAAAAAACACCTACTGATGAATGAAGTGAGGGGTTTTTTAAATATCTGTATGAATAAACCATTTCTAGTGGTGAATCACCTGTTTACAGATTTTCCAATAAAATATTCTCTAACTGGAAATGTTGAGAGTGAAAAAGCCAGTCACCGAAGTAATGGGGTGAAGACAAGACACTTCCTTATTACTAGCCCTCTGGCTATTTTGCACAGCTCTCCCACATGACAGAAGCCGTCTTATGCTCATTGTGTTTACACATCAGTGGAGGTGCCATTAACTATCACATTGCATCCAGATTTACTGTATTTATTGCTTCTTAATTAAAAGAGGCTAAAGCAGGGGTTAATTGCACTGAATTTGAATTCAGCAGGGAAAGGAAGACATTATTGTTAACCTGGCACCAGAAGGCTCAGCAGCGATGGCAGAGAGGGATACTGGTGAGGATCCTGCATATACAGGCCTTAGCTGGGGTGCAGGTACATGCGAACAGAGGAAGCTTATGGGGAGCAGCAGTTAGCATGGACAGGTGAGGCAGCGTGAATAGAAACACACAGAAGGTAAATGACAAACGTGTTTGAATTCAAAAGTAGCCTGCAATGACTAATATTCTAGTGTAATACACAAGAACTGATTTTGACCTTCATTTTATGTTGGAAATTGAAATCAAATATGGTGTCATGAGGTCCAGTGATAAACAGTCAGCTGTCCAGGAGTTAGTGAAAAATTTGTCTGTTCTTCACACACTTCTACCTTCAATGTTTCCAACACTCCATGTTTTCAACACACTTTTTGGTGTCCCTCTCTGCACCCCTCCTCTTCCAAAATGAGGATGATGTGTTGCCATTGTCTTGCAGCAGGGTTTACATGAACACCACCATACAAGCAACACAAGGGAGCATGACCTGCATATCTATAAGCCACCCTCGGAAGTAAAAGCTATGTTGCCAATATCTCCTGTCACTAATGCACTGACTAAACAGTGTAAGAGGGACCACACTATCGACACATTATGAAGTTAGCCAACATGTATCTATCTGCTACATATAATTCAAGGTTGCATACATCAAGGCATGAATTTAAGGAAGGCTACAGCCTCACATTTTAGTTGTCGATTGAATACATTCAACACAGAAATCATTGAAGTACAACAGATACTGTCCAATGGCATCTTCCTAGCAATTGCATCTTAGTATAGAGCAGCATTTTATGTAGTTTATGTTGTTAATGGCTATATATACTGCTGCTCCAAATGTTTCCTCCTGCTGTATTGTTGACTTCATTGCCTGATAACTTATTAACAAGAGCTGTAAAGAGTTTGATTTCAAGGCTTTTATGACTTAAAGGAAAAAGTTAAACAATAAAAAGGCTAAAAAAAAGACCTGAGCAAAAAGAGAGCTTGGAGGCCAGAGGCTGTCCCTGAAGAGCCACTGCACAGCTTGTCTCACACTCCTCCAAAGCAGTGTCAGCAGCAACTCCCTGCCTGCCAAGTCCCCAGTGCTGCGCTGGGTACTGCCTGCTGGCCCCAGGACCCAAGGTCTCCTACAGCCATGGATGGCCTCTTCTCAGATGCAGATGTACAAGGCACAGCAATTCCATCTTGCATGTTCAGCCCATGTATTTTCAGTGGAAAAAACTATGAATTATCCAAGAACTGCCTGCCCTTTCAGCATGCACAGGTAGAAAACAAACATCAGTCAAAAGATGTAGGTCGGAAGAGGCTGACTGGCATCATCATCCTCTAGCAGCTCACACCAAAAGCCACACAGCTGGAGGAAATGGAACACATCTGTGATAGCACAAGCCCGCCCTTGCCATGGGACCTAAACCATTTGCATCCTTTCCTGAGCAGGATTGCTCCTACCAGCATGGGACTTGTAACACATTACTAAGCAGCAGGTCGATGTATAAGTAAAGCTAGGGGCAATGGAGAATGGATAATCATGCACTACAATGCAGCTTACAAATATATTCAGCCTCTGCAAATGTTAGGGAAGGGGAATAAATAAAGCTTTACTGGCACAAAAAGAGACTCAAAAAAGCTCTGAGAATGCAAACTCACAGCACATGATACTGCAACACTGCCTTGTAACCTTGTTACAGAAACCCACAGTAACCCTTGCTAAGAGCATTAAATATTAATAATGGCTCACAGCTGCTACTGCTAGATAATGGGCTTATTTTGAGGAGGAATATGTGCACAGCTTAAGTAATGTGCATCAGTTCAGACATACCTACTTTCCTTTTGAAATTCATGCAGGACCCTCTCACCTTGCTGCAATGAATTGCAGAACCCAGAGTTATTATTCTTAAAAGGCAGGATTTGTCTCTGCTCTTTTTCCTACATTACATCTTTTTTTTAAATCGGAGGTTGCAATATGAGTAGAGGTGGATAGCATAGCTCGATACATTCTTTCTGTCTATTCTGTCCTAGTTACTGTGAATCTGCCCATACACATAGCCCAGAAAGATAATTTGGGGAACAATTAGAAAAAACCCACACTAAAACATCCCTGTCCTACATCAGTGCAACTATTATAAATGGTGATGTCCCTGACTTGCATCATAAACAGCAGAGTTAGGAAGTGCTCACTGTTTCATTTAACCCTTTACTAAGCACATTTGGGTTTCTTTACTGACAAAGTAGCTTATTAATATCTGATCATTAACAGAATGATTACCTGGCTAGAAGGTATTTTCTTCTCTGCTTACTTTGCCATTAAATCATATGGGCTGCCTTAACTAGACTCAGTTGACACTGATCTCTATTTTAGAAGACTGCTTACTTTAGTCAGTTGACCTGTATAATATTTAAAATAAAATCTAGACCACTGTGCATATATTGATCTAGATATGGATGAGTTTCAATGATAAAATGGCAGCTAAATATCCAAGACTTAAATACTGTTGGTTATTTATAAGATTAATCATGAAGCTCTACGGAAAAGAAAACTCTTATATTCAGAAAAACAGAAGAGGCAGTGAAAGTTCCTGAATTGAATGCTTCATTAGAATTACTTTTAACTACTGTTTAGTAAGTAAATATTGTAATATTAGCTCTCATACATCTTCTCTGTCCTCATCCAATTCCTGTACGAGGATTTTATACAAGAATGCAGAGCTAGTATTATCTAGGTCTGAACATGTCCCTGACTTAAAAAATGCAGAAAGGGGTTTCCCCTTCTTCAGACTCAGCTCTAAGTAACCCTTCAGTCATGCAGGCACTCCACAATGCTTAGCTGAAGTCTCTGAAATCAAAGCTTTAATTTTGAAAAGTATGTTTTTAGCTGCTATAGTTGCAGCAATAACCCCTGAAATGTGAAATGAGTAATAGATGTAATGACATCTGCAGCCAGCCTTGGAACAATGACTCAGAGGAGCAGACTCCTCTGTCTGGTGTAAGGCTGATGAGAGTGTGAAGTGCAATCCCCAGTTATGTGACTTCACTGCTAGCATTACCTAAAGAATTACTGGTTTAATGCAAAAAATAGGTTTGGACAAGTACAGCTCCTTGGAACTGGAAGCTACTACAGGGAAAGAAATCACAGAAGCGGTAATGAAGAAACAGGAAAGACAGAAGAGAACAGGGAGGAAAGAAGTGGACAGAGAATTACACGATCAGGCAGCAAACCAATGAATTAGAAATAATTGCCATATAACCCCTGCCCATCAGGAAATAGCCACATATGCCAAGAAGCTGCTCATTCGGAGATCGGAGGGGGGGAGAACATTGCTATGGGGATGTGAGAATCCCAGAACTATAGCAGGGACTCTTTCTAATTTGGCAGGTTTGATGTCCCTACATTGAATGCTTGCACCTCCAGGGGTGGGTAACCAGCACAAACCTGCAGCCTGCCAGAGCAGCTTGTTAGCTTGTCTGGAGTCACATGGGGAAACCCCATAAGCAAGCAGTACAGGCACAATGCCAATTTGCACTACAGTGCTGACTCAAGCCCCGTTACTATGACATTGAGAAATGATCTTCAACTTCTACCCAAATCAGACAGCGGTCTGACAATTAACAGCATCTCAGAGCCTCTCATCTTAAACTTAAAACTAAGAAATCTTAGGCAAGTTAGTATTTCCCTTAGCTTTCACAAGATCATAAGACCACTCTATGAAGATATTTCAGCAGCATGAACTCCACATTCTCGCTGTTAACACAATTTTCTTCCTTAAAAATGAAGTCTCATTAGCAAGACACTTCCAGTTTCTTCTGTAAGTCATTCCGAATGCATATTAAAAATACAGGTTAAAATGGGTTACCTACTTTAAGTTCTGGCTCAAATTTTTAACTAATTTTTTGGCTTAGACAGTATTCACTGTATGTAGAGAAAAGTCAGACAGTTAATTAGATCAAGTATCTTGGCAACAACCCAGAGCCAAACATTCCACCGGCTATAATATGGATTTTGGGGTAAGAAACAAACATCTTCACAAATTACTGATGCAAAAAGACGATCCAGCAACTCCAGAAGGAAAAAAACACTCATAGATATCCTTGAAAAGGTTTATTACTAAAATAAAGCTTTCAACATTAAAATCTGTGGTATCTTTATACTAATGCAAGAGATGCTGCTGCTGTTCAGAGTTGTGACAGCTTATTTAAATGTGAAATGTGTGCAACACACTTTAAACCAAGTTTAAGATAACACTGGAGGGAATAATACTGCCTAATATTAGTACACCTGTCAAACACATTTTCAAACTAATTGATATTGCACTTTCAGCTCATTGTATCAGTAACATTAAACAACATTTCCATTTTACTGACCTGCAGCTCCCCTTTACTAAAAGCCACTTTAGCTGAAGTAACTGGTCTGAGTAATTCCAGGCCTAGGCAGGCATCCAGATGTTTGTAATTTCCATTGATCAGCCCCAAGAGGCTGAAGCTGAGCCATGACTCCACACTGCACACACAGTAGATATTTTTAATAAATGCTGATCTGCAGTTCAGCTCTTTTGCTAGGTGGGTCACGGCTGAATTGATGATGCAGCTCAGCAGATGAAGCTGTTTCACAAGGAACTGTGAAAGCACAGAGATGTCGTAATTTGGTGCTCTCTTTCTAGAGCTGGGATAGCCTCAACTGGACATCCCCAGGGGAGCCTCCAACTTCTCAAATACACTGTAGATTGCATAAACATTACAGTAACCTTTTCTTGCCATCAGTTGACATGATCTCTTGTATTGCCCTGATTTATCCACACATTGCCTACAGTTCCTGTGTTTGGACACTCTAGGATTGTCACACTGGCTTCTCATGTGATGGAGTGATGATGTGTCATTCCTTACCAGTAACTGTGCATCTTTCAGGGCAGCTTTTATATTTTCCTAACTTATGCCTGGAAACTTGTAGCCAGATTAGCAACATTTGTCACATCTGCCTTGATTTTTGTACTGTATTCCTTAGAGAGACTCCACGGTCCACCCACTGAACATCATTAATCTAAAAACTACAACTAGATATTATGTCAGTTGATGCATTTCATTTTTTCCAAATAGTTATGTGAATACATACTGGGCTAAGGAGTGTCGAGGTTATCACATGCATGTCTTTTTTTTTTTTTAAGTTTAAGCCAGAGGTCCATCTTTCTAGGACTTCCCAGAAAAAAAAAATTACACCAAACTGGGCGTTTGTTACACATACACCACTTCCCAACATCCCAGAGTGGTTGAGGTTGGAAGTGACCTCTGGGGGGCACCTTGTCCAATACTCCTGCTCAAGCACAGTCTACAGCAGGCTGCTCCGGACACTTTTGGTGTTTTGGTACCTATTGTGCCTGTAGAGGGTGCACACATGTGCACCATCTGTATGTACCACACAGTTTTTGTTAGAAAGCTCCCAGTTCAGTAACAATAGTTCAGCTTTCAAAGAAAGCTTATACAGGTTTCTTGGCAAGAAGTAATCACTTAAAACACTTATTATATTCACTGTAAAATAACATGGATATTTTAAGACATAAGCCATTAGTCAGGAAATAATTTTTTTCTCAAATTAATTTTCTCACTTCTTACTGTTCTAATAAATCTGGCATAATTACTACACTTCTCTATTGTGCACTTATGCCCAAAGCATTCCTTTTTACACCCTCTGCTTCTCAGTCTCAATGACAAACTGTGCATTGCTGAGACTCCAGCTGACAACTGGTTGAAGTCACAGCCACCAGTACGCTGCACTTCGTAACTGGCAAAAGGAAAATCATCAAGTCTTTACTGCTGATACAGATCTTGGGACCCAGAACAAGGCCATGCGGCCCTTTTTCTTGGCAAATGAGTGATAAATCCCCATGGACGGACTCTGTACACCCAGCCCCGCAGTGAGGGCCTCGGGGCCCCAGGCCCACCGCTGAGGCGCAGCAGTTTCTGTGGAAGAACAGTGCCGAGGCCTGCGGCCTGCAGGGAGGCCAACTCACAAACCGCGGTGCATAGCAAGAGAGAACGGTTTCGCTTGGTAATTTTTTCCAGGAAAATGCGAGTTATCTGTCAGCTTGCACGTTAGCGAAACGCGTTAGCCACCCCCCCGGGCCTGCCAGAA